>NC_140171.1:30646283-30835739 GCF_963971535.1 Notolepis coatsorum
AATGTTTGTTTTGATTCTTGTTTTTTTTTGCTGAGTGATGTATTGTAATGTATTGTGAGTGTGACTCATGTTGAGGTCCTGGGGTGAGCGGGGGGAGGGGGGGAGAGAACGAGCGAGTGTCCATGTTAGGATGATCACTGTACAGTTGTATCAGTTGTTGTCTTGTCATGTGGTGTTGAGTTACTGTCTTGGCCGGGAAGTCTTTTTATGTATTGTTGTTGTTGTATTGTGATATGTTTTGTTTCATGTTGGAAAAAAGAAAAGAAAAGAAAAGAAAAATATTTGATAAAAAAAAATATATATATAAGTACTAGCGAATAATATAAGATATTCCTTTATTGATCCCCTTGGGGAAATTCAGGGTTTCATAGCGGGAGGGGGGAGGGGAGGTACAGGTATGGGCAGGGTAATACAGTCAGCTGGAAGGGTACAACTCTGGCAGCTGAGTAACAATGTTCATCAAACAGTGTTGAAACGTGGGTGGTGTTGAGTAGTAGTATAGTAGGTACTAGGTAGGTACTAATATAGGAAGATTATTGGGTTTTAAAGTGCATGATAGTAAAAGACAGTACAAAGATTAGTTTATTTGTGTTTTTTTTTAGATATTGATTTGATTGTAATAGTAGAAAGACATAAATATAGGCAATACAATTATAATAAAAATGTAAATAAACAGTATAAACAATATAATTCTATCAGTTATAATATACATTACAATAAATATGGGCAATAAAGAATTAGAATAACAACAATTCGACTACACATTTTAATGCAGGGTGTAGGTGATAAAGCCAACAGCCTGGGCTCTGCTCTCACATACTGCAGTCGGTGAAAATGCTGAGGATTAGTTATTCTGGATGCCGCGCCTAAAATAAGTCCTGAAGAGAAATCAATTGGAGGACATTTTTAGTGTGGCCTGAAACCGTGCCCCCCCCCCCCCCCCCCCCCCCCCTCCACTGTACTGTATGACTCAGTCCTCCTCACCCCAGGTGGCTAGCATCATCCAGTTATATCTGATTAATTTATTATCAGGGAATGTTTATGTTCTCGTCACGGGTTGCCAGGGGACTTCAGAGTGTGGTTCCTCGCGACAGATCATGACACCATAAACGGTGACAACCATTCATCTCAAAACTGCTTGGCTGTTATCTAAATGTACGTCGCTGTCCAGTCCTCCTGGGAAGTTCAAAAGTTGTAAACACGACTTTTTGTATTATTGTATTATATTATTAAATTTGTATATTGTTCAATTTCAATTAAAGTGTTTTTGGTTGGAAATAACAACAATACGGACTCAGGGGTGGGGGTTTGGGGGGATGAGGGAAAACTATTTGTGAATTGAAAATGGGGGACCCTGATGTAAACAAGACAAACGTCTTTCTCTGGTCTGCACCCCCTTAACAATTGTATTGAGCCATACTGTATTGTACCCATTCTGCAATCTGTTAAATAAAGTTTTCATTCATTCATTCATTCATTCATTCATTCATTCATTCATTCATTCATTCATTCATTCATTCATTCATTTATTCATTTATTCATTCATTCACAACTTCCATCTTCTTTTTCTTTATTTTCTTACTGGGGGGGGGTTGGATACTTGGTGAGTTAACCCTTTCACCGTCTGTATTGTCGCAGTGAAAGGGTGTGGTAGTTTATATAAAAGATGGCCGGGGCCGGTGATACTATTTAAAATCTGACAGTGTTTTTTCTTTTTATTATCAAAATCTCTATAAATATATTGTTTTTAAAAAAAGCGGTAAAATAACTTGTTATTAGTTAGCTGCAACCAAGCGACCAGTCAGATTTGACTCCTGCCAGAGTTTATTTTTCTCCCGGTGTAAATCTTTTTTATCCTTTATTTAACCCGAGATTTCCATCTCTTTGAAGTGGCCCCGGGGGCGTTTCAGCAACGCCCTGCTTTATATTCACACGGTTACATACAGTCACACCTGGGAGCTGCCGCCGACAGTCTGACACTGTTCCACTGGAGCAGTTTGGGGGTTAAGGGCCTTGCTCAAGGGCACCTCAGCAGTTGGTATTGAGGTTACGGGAGAGAATGATTCATTCATTTCCCCACCCAGGTTTTTTCTGCCATTCCAGAGGATCGAACTGGCGACCTTCCTGTTCACAAGCCAACTTCTCTAACCTTTAGGCCACCGCTGCCCCCGCAGACCCTGTCCGCACCACGGCCACAGGTGACCCCTCACATCCAGTGGCGTCATGGGGAGTGCTGTGCTATTACTTTACTGAAGGTTTCAGTGCACGGTGTGGGAATCATTTGAGCAATTTTCCCTTTTAGACATGACTAGTAGAATTAGAATGTTCAAAACCTGGAGTGTGGCAGTTTATTTTCTAACTTTTTGAGAAGATTTGTGGTCAATTTAGGCTGATCACTGATGAAAACTGATATTTTTGTATACAATTTTCAATTAAAGATTTTGTATCGAACCATCCCTCAATGTATGCCTACCTGAAAAGAATGTTCCCATGTACATGCTGATTTCTGATGATGCTCGCCTATCTTTCACCTAATGACCTTTTGGAATATGCATGGGAGTATTTTCCCTATGTCTGGGTCCCAAGTCTACTTAGATATGTGTAGGTGTGATATGTCTAGGTCTCTTACCTAAGTATTTGTGGGCGTGTGTTCATGGCTATCATGTCTCATGTGTGGGTGTCTTCTCTCTGTGCGTGTGTGTCAGTTCCCTGTACCCTTGAACTGAACTGAATGTACAGTCTCCTCCCCACCGTATGTATATTTCTCTCCCACCCACCCACCCCCTCCTAATGTACAGTCCCCTCCCCATCATATGTATATACGCTGTCAGGATCTATGGGTAACAGTACTGTATATTTGAATATCGTATATGTCACAAATGTAACAGTACTAAATACCTGTATGTCCCTATGCCATAAATGTCATGTATGTTGAGTATGTCATAAATGTCAATATGAATTGAAAATGGGGGACCCTGATGTAAACAAGACAAACGTCTTTCTCTGGTCTGCATCCCCTTAACAATTGTGTGTATTGAGCCGTACTGTATTGTACCCATTCTGCAATCTGTTAAATAAAGTTTTCATTCATTCATTCATTCACAACTGCCATCTTCTTTTTCTTTATTTACTTATTGGGGGGGGGGGGGGGGTGGATACTTGGTGAGTTAACCCTTTCACTACCACACTACAGAAGGTTAACCTTTCACTACCACACTACCACACAGACGGTTAACCCTTTGTCGTATGGCAGTGAAAGGGTTAACCGTCTGTATTGTCGCAGTGAAAAGGTTTACCCATTCTGCAATCTGTTAAATAAAGTTTTCATTCATTCATTCATTCATTCATGCATTCATTCAACCTATTGTCATGGTTAAAGGTGGAGCAGTAGGTGGGGGAGAACCCATCATTGAAGTGTGAAAGCATGCAGTCACTTTCTGCACACAGAACAATCTTTTTATGGCCTTATTGTTATGAAGATAACAATCTAGGTTTATATACAATATGATAACTGTCTATTAATATGTTGTATCAATAAAAATGTATGATTAATTTGCTGCTCCTGCAATTTTTACACAAACTAGGATTTATTTTATTTATTTATTTTTACATCAAAACATTTACTTGTTTGTCTTTTCACTCGCAAGAAAAAACGTTGAATGGAATTCATATTTCATATTTGTTGGACATTTTTCGGTGATTTCTAGTTTTCTAGTTAACTGCTTGTCCTATAGACTTGTGGCAGTCATTGGACTCAGTAGAGAGTCGTTTTTCATTGATGTAGGTTAGCCCCACCCCATATCATTTAACCACACCCTAACCCTAACCCTAACCCTAACCCTAACCATAACTCATGAACCATTTGTCTTAGAGACTTGTGGAAGGAGTCATAGAGTCAGTAGAGAGTTGTTTTTTATTGGTGTAGGTTAGCTCCGCCCCCTATACTTTGGCCCCCTTTCATAACTCATTAACCACTTGCCCTAGAGACTTGTGGGAGGCATCATTGGTGTAGAGATGCCCTTACAAATGTTTTATGAAATAGTGTTTCAGCCAACTATAATAGACTTGTAGCATTTGTGTGCGTGTGTGTGTTGACAAAATGGCCCCTAAACATCACATCTCTGCATTCACGTGCTCGTCGTAAATTGTAAACACATAATTTCCGAGAAGCATTTGAAGGCACTAATATTCTCAGCTGCCTCCACCGCTATTCAATTCAATACGACGCTGTTGCAAAAAGCAAGATAGGAAATTTCCTTTTGATTTCACCTCAGGGAGAACAAATCTACGCTTCTAATGGATGTAGTGCAACCCTGCTCACCCCCCCCCCCCCCCCCCCCCCTCTCCTCCTTCCAAGCATCACTCCATCTTCCTTACTGATGTCTGTCTTCCTCTGCCCTCTCTCTCCAGACTCGCCCCGATCGCTTGAAGCCTTTTTACAACGCATCCGCGTTTCCGGGTTCCCGTTTTGCGCTCTGATTGGCCAGGTCATGTGACATGAGCGCCAATCGTGGGACGGCAAGTTTCTACACTGGTTAAGCTTAGGCACTCTTCGAAGTTGGTTAAGGTTAGAGTTTGTCTTAGAGCATGGCGATAGAACGGCAGGTAGTTTGCAGGCTGTTCGACCGGAAATGGGCAAACACGCTATTGGGCGCACATGTCACATGACCTGGCCAATCAGAGCGCCGGAAAAACGCCGATGCGTTGTAAAAAGGCTACACGCGCCCCGGTCCTTCTGGTGGTATCACTTGATGTGCTGTTTGTCTTCCTCTGCCCTCTCTCTCCAGACTCGCCCAGGTCCTTCTGGTGGTATCACTTGATGATGGGCTGTTTGTCTTCCTCTGCCCTCTCTCTCCAGACTCGCCCAGGTCCTTCTGGTGGTATCACTTGATGATGGGCTGTTTGTCTTCCTCTGCCCTCTCTCTCCAGACTCGCCCCGGTCCTTCTGGTGGTATCACTTGATGTGCTGGCTGCTGGCTGCCGTGGGCGTGCTGTGCATCCTGGTGGCACATGAGCACTACAGCGTGGACGTGGTGGTGGCCTATTTTATCACCTCACGCCTCTTCTGGTGGTACCACACCATGGCCAACTTACAGGTCACGACCCTAAACCCGAGCTCCAGACCTTTCTTTGTGTGTATCTGTGTGTTTGTGTGTGTGTGTGTGTGTGTGTGTGTGTGTGTGTGTGTGTGTGTGTGTGTGTGTGTGTGTGTGTGTGTGTGTGTGTGTGTGTGTGTGTGTGTGTGTGTGTGTGTGTGTGTGTGTGTGTGTGTGTGTGTGTGTGTGTGTGTGTGTGTGTGTGTGTGTGTGTGTGTGTGTGTGTCTCTGTGGTTGTGACGTTATGCTATAACTAATAACAAATGACCTACTTGACAAACACAGAACAGGCAATGCAAGAGAGGTTAGTTTCACCTAATATGTCCTGGTCCGGTCTGGTCATCTGCTGCAATCTCAGACACCCCTACAGGATCATACCATCTCAACCTTGCAGACATGCCTCTCATAAAAGTACACCAGAATGCAGGAAATTAAGTGTTTGATACTCTAGGGGGATGACCACCAAACCCCCCGCTTAGTGACCCCCCATGTTGAAACCAAACCTACGCCCTTGTGTGTGTGTGTGTGTGTGTGTGTGTGTGTGTGTGTGTGTGTGTGTGTGTGTGTGTGTGTGTGTGTGTGTGTGTGTGTGTGTGTGTGTGTGTCTGTGTGTGCTTGCGCAAATGTGTGTGTATACACAAGATAGTGAGAGTTTGTATGTGTGTGTGTCTATGTGTGTGTGTGTGTGTGTGCGTTTGTGTGTGTGTGTGTGTGTGTGTGTGTGTGTGTGTGTGTGTGTGTGTGTGTGTGTGTGTGTGTGTGTGTGTGTGTGTGTGTGTGTGTGTGAAAGAGACCGTAGTTGAATTGTGAGCAGAGCGGGATACGAACCTAGCTCCTACCACAGTGTTTACAAGCGTCAGAGCACTCTAAAGCTCTCCCCAGTCTTAGGGAGTGATGGCTGGCTGGATTTTACCCAGGGGATTTACTTTAAGTGAACCTGGAAAGAGTCAATATGAGAGCTGACAACATTTTACATTTTAAAATAAATGGTTTGACTGTGTAGCTTCCCTGTAAGTACATAAATATCCAGGTGTTAGTACTTGCACTTTTGAAAATCATTGTTATTATGACATAATAGTTCTACACGTGTGCCTCAGTCAGAGTGGCCAGTATGGATTTTCAGGTAGTTTGTCTGCGCCCTCTGCTGGACAAATAAAGGGATGACACCTAATTTGTGCTATTCAGGCGGTACAGCATATCCATCACTTAGCGGTGAGGTGAAGATGGATATTCATAAAAAATTTAATATGGCACAGATGAATATAGGGGGTTATGAGACACATCAGAGACTTGATCCCTGAGAGCCGCGGTTGCCATATATCTCAATTGTTTCTTCTGATGGGAATGTGATATTACACACTATCGTAGATCTTCTTGTCATATTACTGTAGTAGTCAGATTTCGGAACAGCCATGCAATCTTCAGGGTTTAGATATTGTCTCCCTCCCAATCAATTAAAAAACCAACCAACCAACCAACCAAACAACTAACGTAATTTATTTATTTGGTTGTGAACAATACTAATTTGCTGTGAAACATCTGTGTTTTGACAGGCTTTTGACTACCTCTGCTCCTATTTTCAGCAAGGCTGTCAAATAGCATTGAAATCAACACTCATCAGTCCTACTCTGAGAGGCTGAATTTTTTATTTATTTTTTATCCACTTTTTCTCCTTATTTTTCAATTTATCTCCCATCCCAATTTCGCCTTGCCAATTCTCCCTTCAATTCTCCCCTCCCCTGTCTCGAACGTTGCTAGACTATGCCTCCCACTGGTCGGCTGCAGTGAGGACCAAGCCTTGCATCACGTGTCTCCTCCGGTACACGAGGAGGCAGCTGTCGCATCTTTTCACCTGTACAGCACGATCTCTCAGTGGCGAGGAGTAACGCGTGGGAGGCTCATGCTGCCCCCGTTACTTCCTGATTCTGCTGTACAGGCACACCAACCGACCTGTAGGAGTCGCTGTCCACAACGTCCAATCCCCACCCACCAGCTTTCCCACCCCTAACACTGCCAATTGTGTTAGTATGAACGACCAGCCAAGCTGGTAGCAACGCCGAGAGCTGGGCTCGAACCCAGCATCTCCTGCGTTAGTGGCGAGCGCCTTGCCCACTCCGCCACTTAGCCGCCCGCTGAATTTATTTATTTAGGTTTATTTTTTATTTTTTATTATTTGCACAATGAAACAAAAGAAAAACATCAAAACTGTTACGGTTTGTAAGCGACCCCAAAAGCACAAAAAGCGCCCCCGTTGGGAAGCGCACAATGCTGGCCCAGCCATAACAAAAGCAACAAATTAAACTAAATGTACAGGTGAGATTAAAAAACTCCTAGAGGTTTATAAAGGTTACTCACCTAATAAACAATACAAACAATAATGAAACAAACAAGGAGATAATAGGTAATACCGGTAACAACGTTCTATTTGTAAAGTCAATCCAAGTCACTTGAAGTGTGAATGTAATACATCACAAACACAAAGTACGTAACACTTCATCCTCAGATCATATAGGTTTGAAAATATTGTTCAGCTGAAAACCTCAACTAACTAACTATATGGTTCTTAATTCTGCAGTCATATAACAAGCAACAAGTCAACAGAACAAGTAAATCATGTTTTTTCTTTCTAAATATTTGTATTTGATCTATTATGTCCTTGTTTTATTTACTGGTGCGTATTGTATGCGTTATTTTGTTGTTGTTTGTTTGTTTTATTATTGTTTGTATTGTTTATTAGGTGAGATACGTTTATAAGCCTCTAGGGGGTTTTACTCTCACCTGCACAATCTGCTTCATTTGTTGCTTAGTTCCTTTAAAAGAAATGTTATCTTGCAATAAATAAATAGAATAAAATAAATCTGTATGGGCTGCCATGTTTGGGCATCCGGTCTGACTGTCCCTCTTCTCCCCCCGACAGACGCTGAGATGCTCGCCCAACAACTACCTCACCAACACCTGGTGGAACCCCGTGTTCACCTTCCTGGAGAGGAACGTTCAGACATCGGTGCCTTGCTCCTACAGCTGGCCCATCACCTGGCCCCCGGCCTGCCTGAAGAACCCCTGCAAGAAGTACTCCATGGTACAAAGCATACGGGAGGAGTGACGCCGCTCGCCACATGCTCCCATGCCGAGGCACGCTCCCCCAAATGTTGCTTGAGCATCATAAAAGGATTGGCATTCGTGCAGTATTCACGGTCTACTGGAAGAGAGGATTTATTGTAGTCCATGTTCAGTGACTTTACATGAAGGATATTATTAAGATGTTTACGAAGGTTTGATTTTATTGCAAATGTGCGACTAACTCGAGAAGAAGGATCATTATGCATTGTCTCTGTGCTTCACCATGATAATTTATTTATGAGCTCAAGTTGTTGCAATTGTCTCTTTTATTCCTTTTTATAAATTATAATTCAATCGTAACAAATGGAATTTCAGAGGTTATCGGATCATTTATGGCAACCGTTTGGCAGGTTTATTACAGTATTTGCAAGACCTTTGTAGATCTGTTGATGCTAGGTAAAGGTTGCGTGGTTTAGGCCTACCTCAATGTGTCAGTGTATCCATGAATCAAAAGTGTATTATTATTGAATCTTTTGTTTTATTACTATTATTATTCATCGAACAAGGTGCCTTAGAATTCTTCTGTTACACGTTAGTAGGTAGAAGAAAACGCTTCATATTGAGTCTTGATTTACTTGTTTTTCTATCAGTTTTCTATTCTTTAATAGCCTTGAATGTGCATAGTTGTAGTTTCAACATTGTACAATTGAAATAAAATGGAACAATTCAAGTTTCAATGTGCTCTCTGTTTATGTCTATATACATATATATCTATCTATATCTACCTACCTGTCTGTCTGTCTCTATCTCATGCATCTACCTGTCTGTCTGTCTGTCTGTCTGTCTGTCTGTCTGTCTGTCTGTCTGTCTGTCTGTCTGTCTGTCTGTCTGTCTGTCTGTCTATCTATCTATCTATCTATCTATCTATCTATCTATCTATCTATCTATCTATCTATCTATCTATCTATCTATCTATCTATCTATCTATCTAATTATCTATCTATCTATCTATCCATCCACCCATCCACCTTCTATCTATCCTACCTACAGTAATAAGTAATCATGGTGCCATAACGTAAATCATGCATGTGTCTTTCCCTCTTCCTGTCCGTCATGACGATAATATGTCAGGTAGGTCAAATGGTCTCAAAGAATGGGCTAGGCCTACTATCTAAATACATTTACTTAAAACTAGGGCAGCACATCCTGTCACAGCTAGGAAAAATCGGTGCTCCATTACAGTTTTTCGCAATTGCTTTGGTGCATTTCTCTGATCACAATTAAAATTCTCATAACTGTTAGTTCAACCTCCACAACATTTAGTCATTTGTGCACATCACAGTAGCAGTTTCTCGTTCCTCCGAACAAATTGCGCCCCCTTTACTGGAATACACAAAACACGTTGTAATTTTTCGGCCTATTTTTTTTTTTATCCACTTTTTTCTCCCATTTTTCTATATTTTCTCCCATCCCAATTTCGTATCATCCAATTCAACCCTCCCCTGTCACGAACGTTGTTTCTTGCCTCCCACAAGCCGGCTGCAATGTGGACTAAGTCATACATAGCAAGTCCCCTCCGGTACTTGAGGTAACAGCAGTCGCATCTTTTCACCTGCGCAGCTCGATCTCTCAGTGGCGAGGAGTAACGCGTGGGAGGCTCACGCTGCCCCCGACACTTCCTGATTCTACTGCGCAGGCGCACCAACCGACCTGTAGGAGTCGCTGTCCACAACGCCCGATCCCCACCCATCAGTTTCCCACCCCCTAATACGGCCAATGTGTATTAGTACGGACGACCAGCTAAACTGAAAGCAATGTGGAGCGCTGGGATCGAACAGGCGATCCCAGTGTCTCCGCATTCGTGGCGAGCGCCTTGCCCACTACGCCACGTAGCCGCACTTTTTTCGGCCTATTTATGAATAGTTTTCAAATAAACGCTAGATTATCGATAGTATATGTGTACTTATGCACGCTATAGAAGCGGGCTGAAAAATCGATTCTCTTATTTCCTGATCGCACACACACACAGACACACAAATATGGCACACGCTGATATATAGGTGAAAATAGCTCTGATTATCCCAAGACTGGTAAAATAGATTCCTTACCTCAGATCAGATGTTCTCCAAAAAGATTATTCCAATTCCTGATCGCCATTCCAAATATCGATCGCGTTTATTGATCCAACGCTGGGTACTGGAAACACACATTTTCCGCTGTTCTGGTGGTGGGCGATGACTTCGATCGTCTCCGGTTACATGTCTGACAAGTAAAATGTGGAAGCAGGACTTTTTTCTCTCCATGCGTTTCATTCAATCCAATCCAAAGGGGTGCAGTACCATCCGGAGAGACGATAGGGGGCGGTATTTCCCCTGTTCGAGTTCAGACAGATCCCCACTGGTAACGTGAGGCTAGATTGATGAAAAATGAATGGAAATCGATAATAAAAAAAAAAAAAAAGATATCTTGTCGTTGGCACTGAACGGTTGGCATGAACTAACGCGAAATCTCATCGTTGGCACTCAAAGTGTTAAGAGAGACCGATTGGCCCCTGCACGTCAATGTCTCTCTCTCTCTCGCTCTCTCTCAAATCGCATTCCGAGTATGGGCGGAGCCCAGCCTCAAAACGGCTTAAAATGTTGAGGTAGAAAAATGCTGTTTGAGTACTTGATTAAAAATACAAAACAATGAATTTTTTTGAAAAAAAAACGTACAGATGTGTTCCATAAACTCACAGGAATTGTAGTGATGTGTTGTTTGAAGCCAGGCATTGACGCATGTTTCGAGTAATCCAGGATTTCTCATGTGGAGCATGTATCGAGGCGTGTATCAGACGTACTGATGACGTCCGAAGCCTCGCTCGGGCCGTACCGCGTCACTGATTCAGGAAATTGCGCACTTCGGGATTGGTGCGCAATTTTAAGTATAAGAGGCAACGAAACAATGGACATTTCCTATCCCTTCACATTGTGTCGACATAGGAATTCATTATTCATCATTGCGTTGGAGAATCCCCTTGAGTACTGGGAAAGACAAATAAATGTGTATCCTAACGTATATGTAACAGATGGTACCGCGAGTTACAGTCACAGTCACGATGGACTTCAAACATTGTGAAGTGCCTGGCGAGTAGCGGTACTGCGAGTTAAACTCACTCCACTTAAAAAGACACACAGACACGATACTAAGTGTGAATCACTGCTTGGTATAGCGGTCTGTGCTGTCGCCTGTTGCCCGTGTCGTGGCAGACCAGAGTTCGCAACTCCCTTGGGCCATCGAAGTTAAACACAACGCAATAAGGTGACGATATCAGCTCCGTTACATATAAACTTGCTGTGCCTAATCTGGCCAAATCTGTATGATCCAAATGCAGAACGGCATGTCGATTGAGTTGCTTTTTCTGAATAAAAATGGATGAAGCAAGCACTTTCTGCTCTGTCCCTGCTATCATTGTCAGAAAAACACACTATATTAAAGAATAGAATGTTGTAGTAACACAAGCACTTTCTCTTCTGTCATCATTCTGAAAAACAGACACAATATTATTTGTTTATTGGCATCATCATCACATGCCTGTTCTAGATTTATTGTCCACTTGATGGCACAGTCGAGCAAATAAACCACCATGAAGCTTCAACACATGTGTGACACTATTGGATGGAAAGCCTCAATGCTTCATGAAGCTTCATCTCACCATCACTAAGGAATTGTGTAAAATTGCCCAAATAGTGAAAGAAATTGTAAAATAGTTCCCCTTTAACATAAATACAAAAAGAATACAAAATGATTAAACTCTCTATTAACAAATATAAACAACTAGGCCCTTGGCTAAGGGAACTAGTTCTAGCACAGCTATGTCTCGCTTCCAAGCCTGTCTCTACTTCTCCCCGAGAGGAGCCTCCATCCCTGGCTTTATGCTGGAAGCTCCTCCTACAGGGACAAACCAAAAACAAAACAATCAATTAATCAATACAGACATCAATTTACACATCCAATAACTCTGGACAACATGGATACATCACTCCATCATGATCTATCATAAGCCTATTCCCTTCCCCCCCCCCCCCCCCTGTACTCTAGTCTACCACACTTGGTTCCTTCCAAATCTCCCCTCCAGAAAAGGCCCTGGCCTCTCCCAGTCCTGGTTGGGCAGCCAGAGATCTTACAAGGAACCAAGTGGGAGCACAGACAAACGGTATTTATAAACAAATGTATGTACTTTAATTCTACATAACATGTTATGCTTTAAACAAAGGTGTCTGTATTACAAAACAACATAACAAAACAAACTAGGCCAAAGGCCTAAACTAAATGTTTGGCCGCATGACCACATGTCATGTCGGTTAACCGTCTAGTGTGGTAGTGAAAGGGTTAACCTGTAGTGTGGTAGTGAAAGGGTTAATACGGTTTACAATGAATGATGCCAATAAAAGTCATCATCCCCTTTAGAATATAAGTGATCATACACTGATAATGCATACAGTTTTCTGAATAATATTACATTCCTGAGCACGTAATCTGTTAATCTTTTACAATGCTTTTGACTCATCTTTGCTGAGTGCCAGTATTAACAATCTAATCAGATGTGGAATAACGTTAGGTTATGACTATAACCAAGTTCGGTTAACACTAGTGGACGCTCAGCGTCTCATTGCATATATCTCGCTTCAGCATATATATACTGAATAAATTTCAAAATGTACCTTTAAATGCCAGCATTCATCTGGCCACACCCCCATCCGCTTACCTACATAAGCAGGGGTAGTGCCACACACTCATCTCCTTCCCAACAAATTTCACCACAATGAAAAATCAAGAGCCGCAGCGGCGTCTAGACGCTGAGCGTCCACTAGTGTTAACAGAACTTGGTTATAGTCATAACCTAACGTTCTGTATCACACTAGCTCCCGCTCAGCGTCTCATTGCATAATAGGAGCTGAGCGGGAGCTAGAAGCTCGACAAATGTACCCCGCTGAGGCCCCCAACAACCATCAGACCAGGGAGGACCGAGCCCCCCCGACCCCCCCTAATGGAGGGCACCCCCCCTATTGGGGGCTTCACGGGAGGGCGACGGACCCGACCGTGCGAAGAGGCACTCAAGCAACTCAACGCACAGGGTGAGCAGACCGTGGCTTGACCCCACGACTACACACACGCACAACCCGCATGCCACCCGGGAACGGAGGGAACAACCTCGTTACTGCCCCCAGAATCACAGGGTCAAGGGCAAACCCAACCCCGTGGCAAGGCCGTAGCAGCGGAGCGCGAAGGAAGACCCAGACCCACCAAAGGGACGGGGGCCCGGAGAAGTCCATGATGCCAGCATCAAGACCCCACCAGGTGGGCACTTAGTGATCCCGCCCCCCACATCGCCAGCGTATTCGGACAAAGGCCCCTCAGCCGAGCGGGCCCTGTCCCCCCAATAGTACACCGCCTGGCACACTGACCCTGCAGAACAGGCAGTCAGCATGGCCGTAAGCACACAAAAAAGGTTAACCAACGGAAGCAGGCAGCGCACCGGGGAAAAACCAGGCAACATGTGTTAACCCTAGCCTGGAGACTGCGGACGAGACAGGCGCCAGAGGGGACAGCTGAACACAGCCGCCCCGGCGGAAGGGGCGGAAGCTGGCGTTGTTGCATGACCAAGCCTCCATTTAAAAAAAAAAACACCCAGAGGGGTTGAGGCAGAGAAGGCTGACACGATTCGCAGACGTCATGAACGTGCAGGGGCACCCTCAACCGGTGAACCCGGGAGTTGACACTGCTCCAACACACCAGGGAATCAACCACCTTGGTGTTACCCAATGCGGTGGTTGTTCCTATAACCCCTCAAGAAAAAAACTCCAAAACACACCTGCGGGTATACACCGGCTATACCGCAGTACAAGTGTTTCAGTTTTTCAAAAAAGGGTTAACCCAGGCCTACGGGTCGACGAAACATGACTTCGGACCGGGCCCGGCGATACGGGAAGCACAGGGTCACCAGAGGAGGTCAAAGACCACCCCAACAGGCCCCTCTTCGCCATGCGTGAGAGAGGAGCGAAAAAGAATGGAGAACCAGCCCCAAGCACACCGTACTTGGTATTCCCAGGCGGTCTCCCAACCAAGTACTAACCAGGACCAACCTGTGTAGCGGCCGAGATCCGCCGAGATCGAGCGTGTACAGGTTGGCATGGCCGTAAGCCATTACGACAGTGCTGAGTAAAAAATTTACCCAACCAGGGTCTCCATAGCGCTTAACCCTGTGACACCCGGACCGACCTGGCATTTTTCCCCCTGAAAAAAGCCCAAGTCCCTCAGGGTACCAGAACAGCAGATCTGCATCCCTGGCGGACAACGGGTTCAACTGATCCGGACCAGCGTGACCAGAACCAGTCCCGTGCCCTAACCACGCCGACATGCCTACTCCAGGAGAAGGGGCAGATATGCGTGTTGATCTTAACATGAAAAAAAGACGCCACCCAGACGTTCGGGCGAACCGCGCCCGGTGGCCCACCCCCAGGGCGTGAGACCCCTCTACATATGTTCAGATCCATTCCGTCATCATCCCCCAGATATGAACGAGAATCCGTCGATAACCAAACCAGGTCGTCGGATTTGGTCGTCGGAAGAGGAAAAACCTCCATCCCAGTTGCTTTATAAAAACGCCGTTTTAACCTCAAGCAACCAAGGCGTCAGTCGCCTGTTTACAGAACACCCCGAGCTAGCACTATACGTGCGTCGGGACACACCCACATCAATGAACAGGCTATTTAGACCTGTCATTGAATCCCCAAGGCGCCCAGGGGAACGACAAGAGGGGTGTGATACTTCCTAACTCCAACTCTTTTTAATAGAAAAGAAGGAAGCACCAACAGTATGTATCCCAGTCTACACAGCCGGGGGTAAAAAAAAATCACATTTTTACATCCCACCACCCTCCCATAGGAAGGAGACGGGAATCCCCAGAGAGACTTCCCACGCGAGCTGTACAGATTGAAAAGAATATATTGCACCTTGAGCCATGTAAAAAATTGGTTTTAGGGCTCTCCGGGGAAGAGGCACTGAACCCATACACACTCAATAATCGAATTGAATCGAATACATACACAATAGAGTAGGACTCCTTCTTGAGGGTCCACTCACCTTGACAATCTGAGGAGGAGGCTCTGTACTCTGAAGGAGGCTCCCTCACATGGAAGGAGAGTCCCAACTCACAGAAGGCCCGAATAGGAGCTTGGTGAGGAGGAGCCCTGACCACCCCCCGAAACAGATCCATCACATGGACCTGAACAGCACACGGAAGTCCTACCAACAGAGACGCGCACAGTGACGTACTCTATGGCGGGGGAATTTCTGCGGTGCACACGCCCAATATTCCAGGCCATGGGACCAGGAAACTCCCCCCCCCCCCCCCCCTCACCCTGTAACGTGCCGAACCGCAACGTGACAGGAACCTTGAAGGACAGGGGTTTTACCCCTGACCAACCGAAAAAAGGGGGAGGAAAGGTTACCAGTTCACCCCTTTACGACCCCACACCCATGATACGATGTAATGACAAAAAGAGAGTATGACACAGTCATAGTCAGCTCCATGAAGCGTCTGACAGCTTCACACAGCGCATGAGCTAACCCGCTATCTGATTTTTACTAAGGAAAAAACACAGAATAGAGAGGGCTCTCCAATGTGCTTCTGTGGCCAGTCCAACCCAGTTGTAGGTCACATGACACACACAACCCATCATCACCTACAAAAAATGGCAAAAACACACTACAGAGGAACGCCGTTTTTCATAATGAGAGAATACATAATTCTCGATTAGTATCAGCCACAGGCCTTGCTAAGCACACACGAAAGCGACCAAACAATCTTTTCTTTTAGGAAAATAAAGTTTCTCCAGCAGTTTTAGCACAACCTCAGCAATCAAGCTAAGGGTTACATCGTATCCCTACCACACGGTGACACAATGTAGTGCAACAACATGTCTGAGAGGAGGATGAAGAAGTCCCCAGGGAACCGGGGGGAAACACAATCCTCCTACTTTACCCTCAATACGGCCAGTTAAAACAGGAAAACCTGTTAATATGTGAACACACTGTTCATTGTCATTATAGGCTGAGAAAAGAATCATTCTTTACTCATTTGTCACTAAGCATAGCTTTATAGGTTAGTTAACCCCCTTAGTTGTGAGTACACGGTACATATAAACACACATGATGTTTCTCAACACAACAACAGATCATTTTCACATCTGTAACAACAACCCGATTTGCATGGAGAAGCTAAATACCAGTGACAAGACAATTCACACATAACTCGCGTCGTATCCTAAATGTAGTGCAGCAACACTCGTTTTGGAAAACATCGTTATTTACAAAACATTTAGAAGGGAAAGCCAGAAGAAGTGTACAAGGTCTGGTCAGGCCTTGCCTACCCGGAGCGTAGATCAAGCGAAGTGCAGTCTCAAGGCACCGTAGTAAACACAGCCATTCTGTGTTGTCGATCTGGGCAGCGTCGCTGCTCCAACCCATCGCTACGGTCCCCCTTGTTGACGCAGTCCTTGCCGTCCTGGCCCAGGGCAGGTTCGACGAACATCCTCTGTCAAAGATGACGTCGTAGTCAAGAGTGTTTAAAACATGTTATAATCAAAGCACGTTCAACAGAGTAGCATTAAGCTAACGGCCGCTCTAACCGTCGGGCGCTACCGCCCCTGCCCGCGAGACGCCGAGCGAACGGCGCACGCGACCAGAGGGGAGCTTCGAATCCCCCCCGCCTCTCCCCGTGAAGGAGAGGGGGGTTGGGAACCGCGGTGGCGCGCGAGGGGCCGGAGCCACCCCGCGCTGGGCCTCGGCCGATAGCAGCAAGCTAACGTTTCCTAGCCTAGGTAGGCCACCTAGTGATCACAGCAGGCTAGCGCCGCAGCTAACAGCTGACTGGCTAACAGTAGGCCACCACTAGCACGTAAGCTAAGCAGCTATCACCTGAACTTGTACACAATGATATAACACTCACTCAGACAGGCCGCCGTTCTGAAACCCTCCTCACTTTTTAAGAGAAAAGAGAAACAAGATGTTGGTGATTTTACCAACACCCGACGGAGCCAGCACAATACCAAACTGGCCTGTAGCTGACTTGAACACAGATCTTCCACTAACGAACATCTATGCCCATATTTCCTCGTGAGGGAATACTCTCATTTGGATATGAAAGATGGGGCCTACACGGTGACAGAGAAAACATCCACTCGTCCAGAAAACACAGGGATCACCATGAGTCAAGTCAAGTCAAGTCAAGAGTTTTAATTGTCACGGCATACAAGTATACAATGAAATGCGGGTGGTCTTGCCCGCAACGATGTGCAATACAGTGGTACAACATATAATAGAATCCAATAAAAAAACAACATTGTGCAATAAACAGGTAACAGGTAACATGGTGTGACATCTCGGTATCTGTACATAGTTATTTACAGAGCATATAGGACATGCTAGGTAGCTTTGGTAGTGCAATACACTGTTCCTGTTATTCTAATTAATGGTGTTAATGAAAGTGTTAATGGTCGTGGCCCACTAGTTAACTAAAATGGGCTTCAGACTAAGGTATTCCGCTGTTGCCTAAGAGGCTGAACAAAAGACTTTAATCTGGGGCCGGTTTTCGTAAACATTGTCAGTTAGCCCCCATAGCACTAACAGACAAGTGGAGCCGCAAGCAAAACAGTACTCACCAACCTGAAACCCACCGCTTCTCACAACAGCGGCGCGTCCTACAGTTCAGCTGTGTCCTGAAAGGTTTCACCCCAACCAGCACAGCAAGGAACTGCAGTTGAGAGGCATGCAGCGGCGTGCTCCCAATACGAAAACCGGTGGAGGATTTTAGAATGATCACCATCTTCCAGACACTCCAGTGACGAAGACAATATCGCTGTATTTTCTCGAAAAAATTTAAAGGTACATTTTGAAATGTATTCAGTATATATATGCTGAAGCGAGATATATGCAATGAGACGCTGAGCGGGAGCTAGTGTGATACAGAACTACAAAAATGTATTCCTTCCAATTCCTTTGAAATATGTACAGTAGCATCCTTCTCAGAGGAAAATGCTTAAACATAATGTCGGATTTCTTCATTTTGACCTGTGCTGAAGTCAATTCACATATCCTCCCCATGAAACAAAACTCGGAACACCTTACTTTTAAACAAACTTTGTTTTATTGTAATACGGTTTACAGAGAAACACCTGTTGTTCACCCAGTTATAAACCAAAACATTTTAAAACAAAAGAATAAAATAAACTTAATTTACACAGGCATTCCTTAGAGGGGTCAGTGGTTTAGTCTCCTGGCCTAACAATTGACCTATCTCAAGCCTGCCCACTTTTCTCCAATCACAACCGTTGCTGAGGATCAAAAGAGGGCGAGGTTTGAGTCAGGTCAATCCTCTTTTGGCCTACCCAAATACTGTATTTTTCCTCAATAAAGCATAGTGACCTTACTATGTCAATTGGAATTGGCCTTTTCTCTTTTTTTTATTTATTTGAGCATCCATAGCTTTTGTATTCAACAACACTAAACATTATCTTGTTCCACATATAAGTAGGCCTACTGTATTCACATTTTGTGCACACAAACAAAGTAAATCACCCATTTCATTATATACTGAAGAATAGTTCCTGCCTCGGATTCATAGAAGAAATAAAAACAAATCATAAAACACAGACTTTACTATTTCTTTTTACATTTTTATTTATTTTTTTGTCTTTCTGTTCTGTAGCTTTTTTATTTTTTTTTTAAATAAATGCATGACGCTGCAGCCATAAAGTAAACCCAGGTACACGTGCTAAACAAACAGCTCAGGGTGGTGTTAAAATAGGATTGCTGTGTGTTCTTGTGCATCGGCCTATTAGGTCTTCTCTGACAGGGCTATAGGGTCTGAAAGGTATTCCATAGCTGCACTCCCTGCTCTTCTCGCTAAGAGAAAAACAACATTTGCAACAGTCTCAATTCTCGATTCAAGTACCATTAAACAATACTGTAACACACCCACAGAACAAACTCCTGAGATTGTGCGTCATCCAGTAAAAAAAGTAAAAGAATAAAGACCAAACACTATACAAAAAATATACAATATACAAAGTTAAAGTGTACAAATAGGAGAAAATGAATTGCAAAAATGAGGTAGAAGAGGTAGTGTGAATTTGTACAAATAAAATATGGTGTAATGTTTAAAAAGTGTTGAACGTGTTTAAAGTGAATGTTAGACATGAATATTTAAAGTGATGTGTATAATGGATGTTGTGTGCAAGGAATGCAACAACAGCAAGAAAATGTGTTGTTGTTTTTTACTTTACAGTTTACACCATAATCACATGAAAGAAGTAATTGAGAACATAAGATAGGATAGGATAGGATAGGATAGGATAGGATAGGATAGGATAGGATAGGATAGGATAGGATAGGATAGGATAGGATAGGATAGGATAGGATAGGATAGGATAAGATAAGATAAGATATTCCTTTATTGATCCCCTTGAGGAACTTCAGGACATGCAGAAGTCTCTTTGGTAGATGTTTGAGAGAATGAGTAGCCAGCAGGAGGACAGAAACAGACCTCCACCGCAGCCGGACTCTGAGTAGGATACAGTCTGATAAGACATGTCACCTTGACCGAGTGCACAAACATGCACTTCAAATAAATGTATCCCTGCTCCATTTGGCAAGACCCCAAAATAAGGATCTGATTGGATTTCCAAAGAGGAAAACTCCCCTTGTCGTTCTGGTAAACGTCCGGAGAGGGAAAACATAAAAACATAGAGCTTAAACTCCTATAACCGTCCCCAGAATAGCTCACTGTTGTAAACTCACAAAGAGCATTTTTATGTACACTGGACATTTCAGCCAGTACCACCAAGAACCTAGTATCTATAAAAACTCTAATCTCTGGTTTTGCTAATCCCCTGGATTAGGAGTAGTAGGATAAAAGTAAACTGGACAATGTCCCACCATCTCTCTACTCATTCAGTTTTGACATTTGTTGATAATTGTACCACCGATCCTGGCGTGTATACCCAGTGCTAGGCTGAAAAATGGGGGTAGGACATTTATTGACAGGTGCGCAATCATTATATACACATCGGGTACAGGCATCACATGCGACACACATAGCACACCTCATTGGCTGTCACATGCATGCACAGCACTCCCATTGGCTGGCTTACAATGTCCATCATATGTCATATGTCATATGTGATGGCACACAAATAAAGGGCTATTTCCACATTTGAGAGCATACTGTATGTTAACACCCCCACTTGCTCTCACATTGTTATCCCCTCAAAGGAACACGGCAACATTATGGGAAATGCGCTTAACGTCTTCTCCAGAGTCAAACAAGAAGATATATACGAATTTCCTCTGTGCAGTCAGTAGAAAGCTATCCGGCTACAAGCTAGCACAAATGAAAGGAAGCATACAGATCTGTTGGCCAAAAACACCTTTTAAGCTAGGCTATCTGATCTGTATCCACTTTAACTTGAACAGATACATATTCAAATAACCTGGTTTCGTCCTTGTGTAGGCTCTGGTTTGTCTGATGGTTGGTCTCACGGGCGAGTGAGAGGCCTGTCTATGCTTGGCTGTTCACCTTAGTTACTGGAACCTGGCTGTGAGTACATCCTGGACTCACATCACTATTTTGCCTGGTTTTGCTAGCCCTATTCTGCACTTCAAAGTCATCACCCTCAGGCGCCACGTCAGTCTGTGTCTCCATTGTTTTGATCACAAACCTCACCAGTCTGTGGTTCTGCACTTTTCCACTGTCCGGATAGTAGACCATATTGGCTGGGCTATTCTTGTCGTAACTGACAAAGATTCCTTTCTCACACCTTGAGTCTGCGTTCTCCGATTCCGTCGCTCCTTGTGCCATCTCCTGATGAATTGAAAATGGGGGACCCTGATGTAAACAAGACGAAAGTCTTTCTCTGGTCTGCATCCCCTTAACAATTGTGTGTATTGAGCTGTACTGTATTGTACCCATTCTGCAATCTGTTAATAAAGTTTTCAATCAATCAATCAATCATCCAACTAAATGCACTGTGTCTTGGCCTGGAACCTGACATGGAACTTCTTGAACTTTGCAATGTCTGTGATGATATCCAAAGTTGCTCCTGCGATCACCATCAGATCTTTCATCTTGACACTGCGCCCTGGCTGAATTTCCCTGGGGCCAGTTAAACTGTTTAAGATTGATCTAAGCCTTAGACTGGGGTCAGTTGTATAAACTTAGTTTAAGACTAAGACTGGTCTGAGATTCTCTAGTTAGAACAATCTAAGGGTGCTTTCTCACTCACGAACTTCCCCCCTCCCTCTCCCCCCTCTAGTTTGTGTACACACTTCAGTCTTGGTTCGCTCCGGGTTCTGTTTACGGTTTGTGTTTTGAGCGTGTACGCTTGGGAACATCATATTCCACAGACACATGTTTATTATATCTGACAGACCAAATTAGAACAGAGGTGGACAAAGGTCAATTCTGTGGGATGGTTTTAATAGATTTACAAAAAGCCTTCGACACTGTTAACCACGACATACTTTTATATAAACTGAAGGCTATGGGTTTTAACAGTATATCCTTAAGGTGGATGGAGTCTTATCTGAGAGGCAGGAAACAAGTAGTGGAAATTAATGGGACCATATCCTCCTCACTCCAACAGACGTGCGGGGTGCCGCAAGGAAGTATTTTAGGACCACTTTTATTTCTTTTATATATCAATGACATGAAAACTGCATGTGATTGTAAACTGTTTTTATTTGCGGACGATGCTGCACTCATGGTCTCCCATCAGGACAAAAGAGAAGTAGAGAGGTCACTCAGTCTAGAGCTTGTCAAGATCAGTCATTGGCTGGTCGAAAACAGGTTATCCCTACACCTGGGTAAAACCGAAGCTATCCTTTTTGGCTCGGCCATACGACTTAAGAGGTCTCCTGGGTTCAAGGTAGTGGTAGGAGATATCGAGTTAACAGCAAAGGAGGAAGTCACATACTTAGGATGTATTTTGGACAACACCTTATCAGGGGTGAGCATGGCACAAAAGGTGGTCACAAAGATCAATCAGAGAATAAAATTTCTCGGTAGAGTGTCCACCTATATTAACAGGTCAGGTCAGCAATGGAAGTCCTGGCAGGGGCACTGATCCAATGTCATTATGACTATGCATGCTCCTCCTGGTACACTGGCATCACAGTAGCACTGAAAGGTAGGCTACAGACAGCTCAGAACAAATTAGTTAGAATGATTTTAAAACTCCATCCCAGGACTCACCTTACACAGACACATTTTAACAGCCTCAAATGGCTCAGGGTTGAGGAGAGGGTCTCTCAAATAAAACTCAACATAACACATAGGATACTCAGGAATACTGTCCCTCAGTACCTCAGTGGATATTTTAACATGGTAAGGGATGTACACGGACACGCCACCAGGGGGAGCCCTACAGACATCGTCCCAGTGAGATGCAATAGGAAAATAGGCCAAAACGCATTCCTATATTCAGCAGCAGTACAATGGAATAGCCTACCAATGGAGTTGAAGACCATAAGCCCCTTCTCCACTTTTAAATTAGCTATAAAGAGGTGGATCATAAGTAGCAGAAGCTGGGAGTAGTGAACAAAGGGTTTTAATATGTGTTGTTCCTTTTTTATTCTTTTATTGTCTATAAAATGGAATATTATTGTATGTATTTTTTTGTTTTTATACCACACATCCTGACATACAGACACTACAAACACCCACGTCCACACACCAGTACATAAATCCACTGACACCAATGATGAAGGACCACAATGGAAACAAGCCTATGGCTTTATTGTGTTTTATGAAACACAATATTGGTAAATGGAGAAAATGTATACCTGTTTTCATATTGTGATCCAATGTATATGTGTGATTTTCCATTCTAAACCAATAAACTATTCAATCAATCAATCAATGTCACGCTCGAAAATGTAAACAGGAAGAGTGTTACTGTTAACACAGTGGTGGAGACTGGATGCTGATATAAAATAAACAAATAACCAATAAATATGAAGTTATATTTGAACTTCTGTTGTCAAGCCTTGTCAATATAACCCACCCCCTTTTCTCACGAATGGATGGTGTTGTAGAGGCCGCTTTTGAGCGTTTCCCAGGGCTAACGCTAAGCTAACGGCTAACGCTAGTTAGCTTAGCCTATTACTAGTCTAGTATAGCCACTGTAGCACTTATTTTTCAGCAAAGAACGTGCAATAAACAAAACGGATACATTCACTGTGTGTTCTGCCTCTCATTTGTTGATGAAACAAAACTAACATCAACACAATTGAACACCAAAAGCGGAGTTTAGTCTCATCGGCGCCGATTTTGTTAGCTTACATGCTAACGTGAATGGAATATGCCAGTATAACAGTATAGCATTGTGGCTAGCAGCTAACGTTAGCTCACGTTAGCTAGCCAGCTAGCACCAAACTGATGATATCGGGAGCTATCAGTAGCTAGATAACATTAGAGACACCACTGGTCTATAGAAATAAATGCATTCGAACAAGAAAGTATAGTAGACATTGCAATGGCAAACGCTAAGCTAACGGCTAACGCTAGTTAGCTTAGCCTGTTCAGCAGCTAACATTATCTCATCGCTCGTGGCAATTATATTGCATGTCATTGATCTACTGGTCGACCACGGCCGACTGGTTGGGCACCACTGGTCTAATAGAAATAAATGCATTCGAAGAAACCAATGTATAGACATAGCAATGGCAAACAAAATTGCCAGGCCTAATGCGAGCCAGGGAAGTGCTGTGCTTTGTAACGTGGCTTCATGTTTTCATCCACTGTGCTCAGCTGTGAGGCTCCACATGCTTGTTTGGTTGAGGTCTGAACTCGCAAATTGCCCATAAATATTGTTTTTGTGGGTATTGTCCAGTTGTTGCTGTGTGGTTTTATCTGCCCAAAATCCAAGCAAGTAACGACGTTGTGTGTGTCAGCAAGTTGATACAAAAGCCTCCCCCGCTCCCACTGGCGCGCACCCGGAACCACCTATTTCAGCGGTCCAGGTTCAGCGCCCCCGCGGACGCTGATTCGTCCCCGGGGACGGGGGGAAGCGTTCTCACTAGGACAGACACACCCTTTTCTGATGCGAGCCGGCTCTGATTCGACCCCGAACGGTGAGTGAGAAAGCACCCTAAGGGGCCTTTCTCACTCACCATTCGGGGTCGAATCAGCGCCCCCGGGGACGGGGGGGGAGTGTTCTCACTCAGACGGACACACCCCTTTTGGGTGCGAAGCGGCGCTGATTCGTACTACTGAACCTGGGGCGCTTGAAATAGGTGGTTCTGGGTGCGCGCCAGTTACTTGCTTGAATTGTGGGCAGATAAAAACACACAGCAACAACTGGACAATACCCACTAAAACGATATTTATATCTTCTATATATCTTCGAAATATATCAGATATAAAGCCCCTGGCTTGTACATAGCAGTCACGGAAGGGGGTAAAGACTTCCCTGGCTCGCATTAAGCCTGGTAACTTTTTTTGCCATAGTATATGTCTACTATACTTTCTTGTTCGAATGCATTTATTTCTATAGACCAGTGGTGCCCAACCAGTCGGCCGTGATCGACCGGTAGATCAATGACATTCAATATAATTGATGCGAGCAATGTTACTAGTAGCTAACTAGCGTTAGCCGTTAGCTTAGCGTCATCGTTAACCCTGCAAAACGCTCAAACGTGGACTCCACAACACCGGTTCCATTTGTGAGAAAAGGGGGGTGGGTTATATTGACAAGGCTTGACAACAGAGGTTCAAATATAACTTCATATTTATTGGTTATTTGTTTATTTTATATCAGCATCCAGTCTCCACCGCCGTGTCTTCCTGTGTTTACAGTTTCGAGCGTGACATCATTGCCTACGGCAAGCTTAGACGCTCAAAACGCAAACCGTAAACAGAACCCGGAGCGAACCAAGACTGAAGTGTGTACACAAACTAGAGGGGGGAGAGGGGGGGGGGGAGTTCGCACCAAGTTCGCACCCTACCCGGAATGAGGACGATACGGACCGGAATGGTGAGTGAGAAAGCACCCTAAGGGGCCTTTCTCACTCACCATTCGGGGTCGAATCAGCGCCCCCGGGGACGGGGGGCAGTGTTCTCACTCAGACGGACACACCCCTTTTGGGTGCGAAGCGGCGCTGATTCGTACTACCCCCCGCTGAACCTTGGACGCTTGAAATAGGTGGTTCTGGGTGCGCGCCAGTGACACACACAACGTCGTTACTTGCTTGAATTGTGGGCAGATAAAAACACACAGCAACAACTGGACAATACCCACTAAAACGATATTTATATCTTCTATATATCTTCGAAATATATCAGATATAAAGCCCCTGGCTTGCACATAGCAGTCACGGAAGGGGGTAAAGACTTCCCTGGCTCGCATTAAGCCTGGTAACTTTTTTTGCCATAGCTATATGTCTACTATACTTTCTTGTTCAAATGCATTTATTTCTATAGACCAGTGGTGCCCAACTGCCCAACCAGTCGGCCGTGATCGACCGGTAGATCAATGACATTCAATATAATTGATGCAAGCAATGTTACTAGTAGCTAACTAGCGTTAGCCGTTAGCTTAGCGTCATCGTTAACCCTGCAAAGCGCTCAAACGCGGACTCCACAACACCAGTTCCATTTGTGAGAAAAGGGGGGTGGGTTATATTGACAAGGCTTGACAACAGAGGTTCAAATATAACTTCATATTTATTGGTTATTTGTTTATTTTATATCAGCATCCAGTCTCCACCGCCGTGTCTTCCTGTGTTTACAGTTTCGAGCGTGACATCATCGCCTACGGCAAGCTTAGACGCTCAAAACGCAAACTGTAAACAGAACCCGGAGCGAACCAAGACTGAAGTGTGTACACAAACTAGAGGGGGGAGAGGGGGGGGGGGGGAGTTCGCACCGAGTTCGCACCCTACCCGGAATGAGGACGGTACGGACCTGAATGGTGAGTGAGAAAGCACTCTATGGGTGCTTTCACACTAGGGACCCGGGGCCATTTCCGAGCGTGATTGCCCAAAAAGTCGTGCAGTGTGAACGCTGCGTTTCGTCCCCAGGAATGGATAACCGTTCCGTGACCGGAACCACTTGAAAAGGTGGTCTGGGGCACGGAACGATTCATGTGTGAACACAACTGTACCAAAACATGGAAGAGGCTTGCTGTAACAAGTGCTTCTGTCTGAGTTTAGGGAGGAGGGTGCTAACCTGCTTGCCCAGAATAGAGTTGTATTCATACTTATATTTTTTTATATTATTTAGGTCAGTTTGGGATTGTGAGAGTCTGTAAACCTGTTCCAACGAGGGAAGCTGTGTTTCAATTTCAGCCAAGCACTTATGTCTTTCTCTCTTTTCTGAGGCTTCATAAGATCTTGCTGCGTCCCAATTCTCCCCTTCACGCTATGGCTTGGCCCTACGGCTCCGTTTTGCGCGTTCCCGCGAAGTGTAGGGCTGTCCCATTTCTCTTTTGATCAAGGGGTAGTGACGTTCCAGCCCTCCAAATATGGCTTCAGAGGAAGTGTGCCGAGATGCAGGCAGGAGAGAAGGGAGAGATGGTATTTCCCAGAATGCACTGCAAACCTTTCACAAATCTAAAGTAAAAGAAAATGGCGGAGCGGTGCCAGTAATTTAGACAAATGGAAGTATTGATTTTCGAACGTAACGAATCATTAAAAAAATATACAGTCAACTGGAATATGTTAGTTTCTTACACATATGTTGGATTATGTAATTGGTTTGTCATGACAAACCAATTAAAAATCGCGAATTTGTAGTTATCCTATAACCCTAGGGTTGTACCAAATGCTTCGAAGCTTCGATCGTAATGTTGACATTTGAATTCTAAATCAACATTCGAATTTGTTATTTTTTAATAATCTTTATTTATTTATTATTAAAAAAAAATCTATTCAATCTGTTTAAACCAATGGGGGTTTTCTTCACAGTTGCAGTTAAAGATTAGGCTACACTAATATTATAATATTATACTATAAGACGTCACCATCACTTTCATACCAACCGTGCCCTTATTGGATTATTTGTTGACAAAACTGATGAGTTATATTCATCAAAGAAAGTTGATTTAATAAAAGAAAAAGACTAATTTAATCAGATTAATCACTTTATTCAAATTGAGGATTTAGTTTGAGAAAAAGAAAAAAGACAGACATTATAGACATCAATGTGGACGCCCTACCCAAAGCTGTAAAGGAATGTGAATCCCTACCCACAATGTCCAAACCCCCCACCCCCCCCTAATAGACAGTCTCCTCCCCACCGCATGTATATATTCTCTCCTTGCCGTATGTATATTTCTCTCCCACCCACCCACCCCCTCCTAATGTACAGTCCCCTCCCCATCATATGTATATACTCTGTCAGGATCTATGGGTAACAGTACTGTATATTTGAATATCGTACATGTCACAAATGTAACTAAATACCTGTATGTCCCTATGCCATAAATGTCATGCATGTTGAGTGTCATAAATGTCAATATGAATTGAAAATGGGGGACCCTGATGTAAACAAGTGAGAGAAAACGGTGCTTTTTCAATGTATGTGATGTATAGATTGGGGGGACCACAGCTAAAATGGTAGATCGAAATGTGCATGGAAGACGGTGATAGAACGGTGACCAGTGGATTGAATACACTGCCAGCGAGGGTGTTTTGTTTTGCATTCCTTGGAAGAACACAGATAAGAGCAAGTGTACTGTAGGCCCAGAGCGAGGGAGAGGGGTGACCTCTTTAATGCAACAGTAGAGAAACGTTTTGAAGTGTGTGTAAAGGTTAAACGCAGTTGTCATGACAACACGTCGCATGACAACCAGAAGGCGGGGCCGTCGTTGCGACGACGAACATCTATAAGTCGAACAGTGTTTCCGGGTGTTGAGCAGACTAGAATCTGACCAAGAGCGAGTAGGACTGAGATCACACAGAGGACACTCTCTCCTCTCATTGAGAGGGGGGGGGGGGGGGGGGGGAGGAAGAAGGCCACATCATCATTTAGCTCCGGCTAACGCGAGGAGGGTTAGGCTAGCGAACAGGCCTGAACACTATTGGACTGAATCACAAAAGGACGATAGACGAACACACCGAAAGATCATTAGAATAGACTCTTCAAGGACGATACAATTTGATAACATCTGATAACATCTGATTATGAGGTTCTGTTTATAGCAATAAAACAACGCTTCTCCTCATAAGGTATTTCACGGTGTCCAAGTGTCGAATTCTTACGGAGGTGGAGAATTAGTATGGTTTATGGATTGCACTAACGGGGGAGATAAGGATCTTATCTACCAGTATCGGAGACGTCAGGACCATTAAAAGTACACAACGCAGAGGAATTGGATGGAGGGCCAAACAGACGAAGACGTGATACTGGCCAGTTTGATCAGGATCTTACAGTTGGTGCCGTGACCCGGATTTGCAAGAGATTAAAACAACGGGAACAGTTGGTTGTTGATGACAGCCGGATTTGCAAGAGATAAGAACAACGGATAAAGACTTTTTCAATAATGGGGCGACAGTGGACAACAGTCATCAATGTGTGGGAGAATCATGATCGAAGCAAGGCCGGCCAGCCCTGGGAGAGAGCGTCGAGTCGAGCGGTCATGAGGCGAACCAGCGCTGTAGGGGAAACAGCGCTCCGATCAAAAATGTGAGTTCACTGTGCACACGGTTGTTTTGATCTTTTAAGCCAAATAAAAACGAACAGATAGTGCATCCGTAAATAAGTAGCGACAGAGAAGCCAGCTGTAATAATATGAACAGAGAGCCATGGTGTTTTGAAAATCGAGGGTGTTATCAACAGGATAGAATGAAAAACAAACGGGGCAGGCTGCACGGTTTCTGGTGTTGGGAGTGTAAATGCAGGAGGAGAAAGGGGGGGGGGGGGTGCTGAACCAGACTGAAATCTGTTATGGCGGGATTGTTATGACAAGACTGTCGCCTGAGACGGCCCACCTTAAACTGGTCGCTGTGGTCTCAAGACGGCCGGAATTTGTCGTAGCGGGAGGAAAGTCGATCGGGTGTTTACCTTAAACTGTGTATTATGTCCGATAAGCAAGAGTTTAGTCCGGGAGAAGCGTCCCCTGATAGGAAAGAGAGGAAAACAGCGGTGTTTTTTAGGCCTTGGAAGGAAGGGCAGCGTTCGTTTTGTTTGTGAGAGAGTAGCCATTATGAGTGAGAAAAGATGGCCGCAAAAGGGACCACGAGGAGATAACAACAGATAAAGAACCAGGAAGTGACACGTCAACTAAAACACCATGGAGGAGGAGTAGGTCGCCACCTAGTGGCGGAGGGGGGGTAGTGCTGGGGAGTTTTCATTACCCATAGGGGAATATTTAGATATAGGCCTGTACTACCATCTAGTGGCGGAGTGGGGGAGTGATTCAATAGTCAATCTAATGAGCACAGAGAGTGGATTATTATTATAATAATAATATTAGATATAGAGTTTAATTATACAATGGATTAAATAAGAATTGCACAGACAGAGGAGGTGCAGTTATTTGAATGGGTTAATTATGGAATAAAGAGGGAAGTCCAGTGGGGCCTTCTCACACCTAATAAATAGGCAGAGTCTTGAGGAGACACGTCACCAGAAAGAACTGGCGCGCGCTGGGGGTCACCCGTGGGACAAACGTAGAGCGCCGAGTGGGTATCGTTTAGCTGCTGGTGTCACGCCGGAAGACAACAAAACAGGGAACAGCCCTGTAGGATTAGATATGGGTGTTGAGAAGGTGGGGGACTAATAGAGAACAAATAGCGCCATGGGCTGTAGGACACTCACACCGTCCAACAGTCTGAAAGGGCGTGGCCATGGCAGGGGCTTGCAGAGGAAAAAAATATATAGAGAACGAGCTGCAGGCCCAAAGCCACGGTAGACTAATAGAAAACAAGGGAAGTCGAAGGTACAGACGACTGCCGGTGTTGTGTTTCTGCTTTCAAAGGGGGGAGACACAGACAGCGATGGAGATGGCCAGGAGACAGACTGGAGGAGGAGGAAGCCGCAGGGGCCAGGCACGGCAGCCTGGTACACAGATCGTCCACGACGAGAGAGAGGAGACGGCGGCGGTGGAGGATCAGATGTGGAGGGGACAGCCAGAGACACTGAGCAGTAGCAGACCAGGGGAGACATTTTTGCCTAGGGGACCGCGCCCTGGAGGGGGGGACCAGCTCAGGAAAGGAGCCGTCACTGAAAGGGGCCCTTGCCCTAGAAGACGGGACCGGCCCAAGATGGGAGGTGTACTGTAAGAGGGAAGGGAGCGCTCTGATTTGGACGTGGGGTACCTAATAGGGGGGCCGAAGGGTTTAGGTGTGTCGTTTGAAAAGTTGCAATCTGTGTTTTTCTCTGTCTCTCTCTCTCTCTCTCTCCTCCATGACTGTTGTCTATCCTTTCTGGTTTGGGTGTGATGCGGGTAATGGAAAACAATAAGGCAAAACAGCAGACGGCGGGGCCCTAATTGTTATGAGTCCATTTTTGGGTATAATTAATTGAAAAACCAAGTAGTCTGTTGATTCTGAAAGTTGATTGAGAATCAAAGGGGGGAATGAGAGAAAACTGTGCTTTTTCAATGTATGTGATGTATAGATTGGGGGGACCACAGCTAAAATGGTAGATCGAAATGTGCATGGAAGACGGTGATAGAACGGTGACCAGTGGATTGAATACACTGCCAGCGAGGGTGTTTTGTTTTGCATTCCTTGGAAGAACACAGATAAGAGCAAGTGTACTGTAGGCCCAGAGCGAGGGAGAGGGGTGACCTCTTTAATGCAACAGTAGAGAAACGTTTTGAAGTGTGTGTAAAGGTTAAACGCAGTTGTCATGACAACACGTCGCATGACAACCAGAAGGCGGGGCCGTCGTTGCGACGACGAACATCTATAAGTCGAACAGTGTTTCCGGGTGTTGAGCAGACTAGAATCTGACCAAGAGCGAGTAGGACTGAGATCACACAGAGGACACTCTCTCCTCTCATTGAGAGGGGGGGGGGGGGGGGGGGGGAGGAAGAAGGCCACATCATCATTTAGCTCCGGCTAACGCGAGGAGGGTTAGGCTAGCGAACAGGCCTGAACACTATTGGACTGAATCACAAAAGGACGATAGACGAACACACCGAAAGATCATTAGAATAGACTCTTCAAGGACGATACAATTTGATAACATCTGATAACATCTGATTATGAGGTTCTGTTTATAGCAATAAAACAACGCTTCTCCTCATAAGGTATTTCACATTTCACGGTGTCGAAGTGTCGAATTCTTACGGAGGTGGAGAATTAGTATGGTTTATGGATTGCACTAACGGGGGAGATAAGGATCTTATCTACCAGTATCGGAGACGTCAGGACCATTAAAAGTACACAACGCAGAGGAATTGGATGGAGGGCCAAACAGACGAAGACGTGATACTGGCCAGTTTGATCAGGATCTTACACAAGACAAACATCTTTCTCTGGTCTGCATCCCCTTAACAATTGTGTGTATTGAGCCGTACTGTATTGTACCCATTGTGCAATCTGTTAAATAAAGTTTTCATTCATTCATTCATTCATTCATTCATTCATTCATTCATTCATTCATTCATTCATTCATTCATTCATTCATTCATTCATTCATTCATGCTTTATTATAGTCTCACCCATTCATTTTCTATTTGACTGACATACTGTATGAATATAAAGAACCTGACTAACATTTGATTAAACTTGTGCTACAAAATAACAACACAAAATGTCAAGAGTTTGATACCAAAAACCTTTTTATATACAAGCATAAACACTGAAGACATTCGTTATAATTTACATTGTATGCAGAGCAAGCTTCATGGTCCTTATTGTAACTGCAGGCGTGTCATAGTGTAATTCAAGTTAAGCTTCAGTGTGAGGTCATAGTAGAACCGGTTAGAACAGGCTAGAACGTTCTGGAAGGTTGTGATGTCATAGCAGTGATGTCATAGCAGGACCTTCCAGACCTTCTCTCACACAATGTATAAATAGAGCGAAGTTACGAGGGTCAACCGCTCACTTCTCCCCAACCATCCGCAGAGTAACACTGAGACCAGAGTCCCTAATGTCCTCTTGTATTGCATGCAGTCAACAAGGTACGTTTGGGGCCGTAATGCGCTTGTAGTTAAGTTCAGTGGGTTAACAACCAACCTTGCAAAGACCGATAATATGTATGTATGTTGTTATGGTTTGATATCAACGATGAATATTGCATAAGGTTTACACAGTTAATAGATCACCTTCTTGTTTTATATTCATGTTCAGAGAGGAGTAATAGTTAGATTTTTGTATGTGATTTATATGGCAATTAAATCAATGGTGTGTTTGTTTGGGGAGTTTGACCTACAGTTAATGTGCCTACCACGTGAAGGTGCATGATCAATGGACAGCACAAAAACAATTTGTGTAGGTGGAGACTAGAGCTACCACAGATAGTAATAAGTTATTAAGAGTAAGTAATCCATACCATATCCTAATAGTTATCTGATTACCATACTTGGCTGAAAATAAACGTTGCTGCCTGTTGTGAATGTGTTTTTCCCTGTAGGCTAATACATAAGTAGGCATACATTTTCGCAAAAATGAGCAGTTGAGTAGGCTATTGTGACTAGCCGTAGATAGTAGGGACTTGTTGAGGCAATTTTTTTTTTTTTTTTTTTTTTTTTTTTTTACATATTATGAAAGTACAGATTCATGTGCTGTGTTTTTATGTCTTCCATCAAGGACCACCTTGGAAATAAGTGTTTTAATGAATGCTTTTAGGTGATATCCTCAAGAATACAAATTAGTCAAGATAATTCGTTTTTATGATGTGTTTTTAATTTCCAAATAAATCTAATCAAATCAAAAAAGCAGTTTTTGCATGTTGAGCTACAGGTGTGGTATATTATACAGCCTGTTCATGCATATTTATCAAGGGAACCCTTATCCTAATGATTTAAAAAATAATATTATGATGATACGATATGGACCTAGTAGTTGGGTCATCTGTGGCACTTTGTTTTTCAATGGATTTGTCATCTAGGAGGGTTAATAAACTAATTTAGCCGGGGTGTATTTTTTAAAAAGGCGGGGGAAATTTGTGAGAGACCAAAATCCAAAATGGCTGCAGTGGAAATTAACTTTTTAATGGTTTGACCTACAATGATGATACATGGTACCAGCCCCCTCTCAGTCATGTACCAGCCCCTCTCAGTCATGTACCAGCCAGCCCCCTCTCAGTCATGTACCAGCCCCCTCTCAGTCATGTATACCAGCCCCCTCTTAGTCATCTACCAGCCCCCTCTCAGTCATGTACCACAGCCCCCTCTCAGTCATGTACCACAGCCCCATCTGAGTCATGTACCAGCCCCCTCTCAGTCATGTACCAGCCTCCTCTCAGTCATGTATACCAGCCCCTTCTCAATCCTGTATACCAGCCCCCTCTCAGTCATGTACCAGCCCCCTCTCAGTCATGTACCACAGCCCCCTCTCAGTCATGTACCACAGCCCCATCTCAGTCATGTACCACAGCCCCATCAGTCATGTACCACAGCCCCATCTCAGTCATGTACCACAGCCCCATCAGTCATGTACCACAGCCCCATCTCAGTCATGTACCAGCCCCCCTCTCAGTCATGTATACCAGCCCCCCTCTCAGTCATGTACCAGCCCCCTCTCAGTCATGTACCAGCCCCCTCTCAGTCATGTACCAGCCAGCCCCCTCTCAGTCATTTATTTTTTTGGCCCAGACCGGCCCACTATAATCGGTCGGACACCACCCACCAGTACACCATCCTTGCGGTCCACTTTAATATGCGTACCTACTATACTATTCCCCCAACCCACTACAAAGCTGGGTAGTAAGTGCCATGGACAAGTGGACCAGTGTACTCACTCGCTCTTGGCTGAATCTTGTTTTGGGTGGTGATGTAAAAACACCTGCATCATAGCAGGCTCAGGATGGGCAAAGTAGTCTATAGCCTGTTCATCCCTGTCTCTCTCCTCCACAACCTGGCTTGACTAGACATAAGGAGAGAGAGATGATTACAATTAACTGGTACATTCAGGTCCAGAATTGTTGGAATTCCCTGACAAAGATGTGCAAAAAGCTGTACAATTTAAACAATACCATACTGGTTATGAGCAAATAGTTGTTTATTCAATTAATGCATGGAGCTGTTCCATCTTATTTCATTTGATACTAACTACTCAGTTCATACAGATTTCAAGTATTCAAATATCAACGATGAATATTGCATAAGGTTTACACAGTTAATAGATCACCTTCTTGTTTTATATTCATGTTCAGAGAGGAGTAATAGTTAGATTTTTGTATGTGATTTATATGGCAATTAAATCAATGGTGTGTTTGTTTGGGGAGTTTGACCTACAGTTAATGTGCCTACCACGTGAAGGTGCATGATCAATGGACAGCACAAAAACAATTTGTGTAGGTGGAGACTAGAGCTACCACAGATAGTAATAAGTTATTAAGAGTAAGTAATCCATACCATATCCTAATAGTTATCTTATTACCATACTTGGCTGAAAATAAATGTTGCTGCCTGTTGTGAATGTGTTTTTCCCTGTAGGCTAATACATAAGTAGGCATACATTTTCGCAAAAATGAGCAGTTGAGTAGGCTATTGTGACTAGCCGTAGATAGTAGGGACTTGTTGAGGCAATATTTTTTATTTTTTTATTTTTTTTACATATTATGAAAGTACAGATTCATGTGCTGTGTTTTTATGTCTTCCATCAAGGACCACCTTGGAAATAAGTGTTTTAATGAATGCTTTTAGGTGATATCCTCAGGAATACAAATTAGTCAAGATAATTCGTTTTTATGATGTGTTTTTAATTTCCAAATAAATCTAATCAAATCAAAAAAGCAGTTTTTGCATGTTGAGCTACAGGTGTGGTATATTATACAGCCTGTTCATGCATATTTATCAAGGGAACCCTTATCCTAATGATTTAAAAAATAATATTATGATGATACGATATGGACCTAGTAGTTGGGTCATCTGTGGCACTTTGTTTTTCAATGGATTTGTCATCTAGGAGGGTTAATAAACTAATTTAGCCGGGGTGTATTTTTTAAAAAGGCGGGGGAAATTTGTGAGAGACCAAAATCCAAAATGGCTGCAGTGGAAATTAACTTTTTAATGGTTTGACCTACAATGATGCACAATACATGGTACCAGCCCCCTCTCAGTCATGTACCAGCCCCCTCTCAGTCATGTACCAGCCAGCCCCCTCTCAGTCATGTACCAGCCCCCTCTCAGTCATGTATACCAGCCCCCTCTCAGTCATCTACCAGCCCCCTCTCAGTCATGTACCACAGCCCCCTCTCAGTCATGTACCACAGTCCCATCTGAGTCATGTACCAGCCCCCTCTCAGTCATGTACCAGCCTCCTCTCAGTCATGTATACCAGCCCCTTCTCAATCCTGTATACCAGCCCCCTCTCAGTCATGTACCAGCCCCCTCTCAGTCATGTACCACAGCCCCCTCTCAGTCATGTACCACAGCCCCATCTCAGTCATGTACCACAGCCCCATCAGTCATGTACCACAGCCCCATCTCAGTCATGTACCAGCCCCCCTCTCAGTCATGTATACCAGCCCCCCTCTCAGTCATGTACCAGCCCCCTCTCAGTCATGTACCAGCCCCCTCTCAGTCATGTACCAGCCAGCCCCCTCTCAGTCATGTACCAGCCTCCTCTCAGTCATGTATACCAGCCCCCTCTCAGTCCTGTATACCAGCCCCCTCTCAGTCATGTACCAGCCCCTTCTCAGTCATGTACCACAGCCCCCTCTCAGTCATGTACCACAGCCCCCTCTCAGTCATGTACCACAGCCCCATCTCAGTCATGTACCACAGCCTCATCTCAGTCATGTACCAGCCCCCCTCTCAGTCATGTACCTGCACGACTGGCGGGGGGGTGCTTAGTAAGAGATGTGATTGGGCCAGCCCAGTGCCAGTCAGTACCAATGGGCCGCTGTCCCAGCCTAGTAGTGGGCCGGTCGTTGACCAAACTTAAAAATAAAAAAAATAAATTAAAAATGTTTTTCCTTTTCTTTTTTCTTTTTTTGATCTTTTTCCCCCTCCATTTTCCTCAGATTTTTCTCCCATCCCAATGTTAGTCATATGCCAATTCCCAATCCCCTTCCTGGTCGCTGCGCACTTACCCCCCACAGTCAGATCATCTGGGAGAGTGGAGGCTATCACGTGCTTCCTCCGACACACGTCCAGCCAATCAACCGCTTCTTTTCACCTGGCAGCGCGGATCCTCCCTGAGAGGGCGTAGCGTGTGGAAGGATCACACTATCCCACTCAGGTCCAGGGGCGGATTTAGGATTGTAGGAGATCCGGGGCTTAGCCCAGATGGGCCCCCCTTTTTTTTATTTTTTTTTAATTTTTTTTATTTTTTTTGGGCAGGCAAGGGGTGGTTTGGATGGGCTCAGGCACGACCCCCTCCACGACAGATTTTTTTTGAATTTAATGAACCTGTACGTGCAATTTCCTGCAATATAGAGCCTTCAATCTTGACCAATAAAGCTGCTCTTTTCACTATAAAACTCAGTTAACCATAACGTAGTTATGGTTAGATTTATATATTGGGGGGGGGATATATCATATTTTTCATATAATCAAAAAGTGGTGGAGCAAGATTATACCTTTTCTCCCCCAAGTTCAATAGTGGGAGAGCAGAGATGCTCCGAATGCTCTTATGGCCAGGCGTCTATGATTCACTGATACAAAGTAAAATAGTGCAGTGCAATAAAATAGTTAGTAAAATAGAATAAAATAATGCAATAGTGCATTGCAATAAAATAGTTATCATCGTATTTAATCGGGAGGCCGGTAAGGAGTGCATTACAGTAGTCGAGTTGGCTTGAGATAAAGGCATGGATCTGGTTTTCAGCGTCCTTTTGATTTATAAATGGCCGTACTTTAGCTATGTTTCTAAGGTGGAAGAATTAAGTTTTTGTCAACTTGTTGATTGTGATTTAAAGCTTAGGTCTGAGTCTACCATAACATCAAGACTTAACTCACTCAAATACAGTTAGCAGCTGGATAGACCACAGATGGAAATTAGCTTCTGCTAAATCTGGTGCAAACATATTTTCATGTAACAATGATGAATAAAAAAAAAAAAAAAAAAAAAAAAAATTAATTTTTAATTTTTTTTTTTTTAAATAGATTCGGGGCTTTTCAGAATACATCCGGGGCTTGAGCCCAGGTAGCCACCCCCTAGCTCCGCCCCTGCTCAGGTCCTATCCGCGCTTAGCAGGCGCCCCGACCGAACTGTAGGAGTCGCTGTTTACAACGACCCGGACCCACCCCGCCAGCTTCTCCCACCCTCTAATACAGCCAATTGTATTAGTGTGAATGGCCAGCCAAGCTGGTGACAACCCCGGAGCTGTGAGCTGGATTCGAACACAGCTCACAGCTCACAGCTCCGGGGTTGGTGACGAACGCAATCTCCGCTACGCCACCTAACCGCTTTTCTTTTCTTTTTATAGTTACCGAGGTCCAGACCTCGGTGACCTCATAACTGGCTATGGCCATGATAACTATATTTGTATAACATTTACAAATTAGTTATACATTATTTATAACTCATTATCAACATTGTTTGTAAGTAAGTAAGTAAGTAAAGTTTATTTATATATCACTTTTCACAGTACTTGATTTGTTCATCATTACATAATGTTATTTAATGTGTAGTAACTAGGGATGTCCGATATTATCAGCCTACCGATATTATCTGCCAATATTGGCATTCAAATGTAATATCGGAAATGATCGGTATCGGTTTTCAAAAAATTATATTTTTTTTAACTTATTTTTAAATTTATTTAACCTTTATTTACCCAGGCAAGTAAGTAAGAACACATTTTTATTTTATTTATTGTGAAAAGTATGCATAATGTTGTGTTTTTTGGGGGGGGAAACCCTGCATATATCGGTATCGGTTGATATCGGTATCGGAAATTAAGAGTTGTACAATATCGGTATATCGGATATCGGTACATCCCTAGTAGTAACACATATAGATGCTGGAAAAATGGATATGAAAAAACCACTATACCTCCATTTATTTGTTCATGTTCAACAAATTATTTGTAAAACATTCTTAAAATATCTATAAATCATTTGTGGACTTTTATGAATACACACCAAGCAATTACCAGACTTGTCTTTTCATGTTTAACAAATTATTTGTTAGACATTCATAAGAAATCTATAAATCATTTGCCAATGCCGATGCTATTGCGTGCCCTAATCTAAAGTGAAGACTATTCATCATTAGCAAATGTCTAATACAGTTTGTTAATTATTTGTTGACTTTTTCATCACTGTTACAAATGTTGTAGACAGCTTTCGGATGCGTCTATACCAAAGGTAGCCGCATTTCTGGCAGACGCTCTCTGATTGGCCGACACAGCTCGTCACGCTATTGGGCGCACATGTCACATGACCAGAAACGTCTGCCAGAAATGCGGCTACCTTTGGTATAGACGCCTTTCGGATCCACCCTTTCTTGTGACATCAAACAGTGACAGAATTAGGACTATATAGGTCTTACACCTGCAAGAAACAAGGACACTGATCACTTCTCCTCTTGTCCGGTGGAATGAAGACAACACGCCCCCCCGGGGGGGCTGGGGAGTAACTGATTACATGAAGGCTAACTATAATCCGTTATTCTTTTTATAAATATATATGTACAATATATACCCAACTATGATTCGTGACTTGTATTGTAAAAAGTTAACACAATAGTGGATGATCATGTTTGAATGGGAGAAAAAAGCTATTTGATGGTGAGGTAACAGACGTCAACATAATTTCATCTTGAATAAAGGTAGATAGATTATTATTATTGTTTATTATTATAAAACCTAACTATTATTGTAACATGTACATTTGAGTAAATTGTTCATTTAACAGCACATTCCATAGATTTAGGAGACAACGTATTCCAATAGTCGCCTAAAGATAGTAATCAGATGGTGTTTCTGAGTTTGGATATTCCAGTGGATTATTTCACTGATTACAATTTTAAGAAGGTAATCAGTAGTAACAACGTCCAACATTACCTCCCAAACCCTAAAACTATATGGGACATAGGCCTATAGGCTATTAAATATAATTGAATGAAATGTGAAAATGTAAGCAACAACAAACCAAAATAGTTAAAACAAATTAACAATATTAACCATGTTCAAGAGGAGTAGGAAGCAATATAAAGGTATTTCATTTGGCCCCTTCTCTACTACTCAGTGATTGTGAATACATCATTCCAAGTCCAAGGTATATACATACACATATATTATGTACACATAAATGCACTATTCTGCACAAATGTAAATATATTTACCCACAATAATAAAGTAAATAAATAAATAATAATCTTTGTAAACACCTGGGCCCTCATTCATCAACGTGTTCTACGCACAGATCTGTGCTTACCCTGTGCGTACGATCATTTCTAAGCAAAGAGTGGGATTCATCAATTTCTATTTGAACTTGACTCCGTGCTTACATCTACGCACAGGTCAGACCAGGCGTACCTAGCGCCCAGTGGTAGAATATATTATTACAACAAGGAAATGAGCTTCTGTGCATAATAACACTGGCATGTTCTGTACGAACCGTAGTTCATTATAGTTCATTGTAAAATAGCAACAGTAGTGTAATTATGGTCAAAACCCTATAAATAGCATTTGGAATAATAGATCTTTCTCTCAGAATGAATGCAGCATGGTTTATATAGCGTTATCGGAATATACGGGGTGTAGGCTACTGACTGACTGCGCTCCGCGTAGCTTGATTGATTGATTGATTGAAAAGTTTATTAACAGATTGCAGAATGGGTACAGTACAGTACAGCTCAGTACATACAATTGTTAATTGGGGATGCAGACCAACTTTTGTCTTGTTTACATCAGGGTCCCCCATTTTCAATTCATCATAAATCATAAAGCTCAACTCGTTATTATTTTGCGCAGACCGCAGAAACACGGGAACGTTTTGATTATATTTAAAAGGCTTTACGTTAAACGAAACAAGTGGAATTTCGAAGCTGTAAGCAGAATACAAGTCATATGAATATAGTGTTCTTCCCCCTTTTTACTGTATAAGAAAGAATAGAAAACGCATTGCAATGACACCAGATAGTGGACAGACTATGTATATGATGGGATTCAAGTTCGCGTTTTTGTTGATCATAGGCATGCTGTCAGAGTATGATATCTTCAAACATTCTAGAACATTTGTCGTCACAGATCATGTCCTAATAGAACATAGGCTATGGCATGGATCGTGATATTGTGTGGACTGTAATTATTACTGTACCGGTACCACCCATTGTGACAACAGCCTTGTGAGTCCCGCACACAAACATGATGGAATTCAAGTTCATGTATTGAAAGGCAGGCTACATCATACATGCAGTGAGATTCATTGTTCTTGTATATGCTCTCTATTATTGTTTATATAGGCTACCCAATACTGACATCAAAATAGATTGTAGTATGCCTCTAGAAATCATATGCAGCAGGTAGAAAATTGACGGGAGATCCATCGCGATTTGGAATCAAATTGAGGAGAACTTTAATCCCTGGGTATTAATCAAACAACATGGGAAAAGGCAGTCATATTCCAGCGCGGTCTTTATTAGCCGACAACAAAATAGATGCCTCTAAAAATCATATAGCCAATCGAACACAACTAATAAAGGCATTCATATTACAGCACGGTTATAATGACACACAACCAACGCCAAACAGTGGTCAACGAACGGTCTTTATTAGTATTTTGAGCTGTCCAGGCAGAATTGCAGCAATGGTCTTAGGGAGCCGTTGATATCTGACATCACCGTTTACAAGTCCGCCTTTTATTTATCCCATAATACGCGACAGCAGTGAACATTTCTCCGTGGAGTTTCTCAGAGTTCCGCTCGGGTCAGTCCATTATTTCACATCCCATGGGGGGTGTTTCCTCACTTTCATGACCATATATGGATAATCATGCACGAGCATTGACGGTAGAACAAAGTGGTATTCATCAACACGGAGGAGCATAGAGCCTGCGTACGCACGTGTGATGAATCCCGACTTCCCTGTGCGTACACTAGTTCTACATTCCGTGCTTACGTGTGGAAATAGAACATGTTCTACGCACACATTGATGAATGAGGGCCCTGGTGATTGTCAAAGCCCTTCTTCATCCCTGTGCCTCGTGAAAATCATGTCCATAAACCTCTTTTTAAACTGGTTCATGTTTGGGTTCATTGCTTTAGCTCCACATTCAGACTGTTCCACAGTTTCACTCCACGGATTTAAATACAAAAACCTGTCATTGTCCCTCAAATTATAGCTATGAATTATGTTTTGACAATGTATTTGAAATGTAGCTTCTGCTGGTGTACCAAAAGCTAAGTTCTGCTTCTCTTCTCTCACGACAGTCCGAGCCAAAGACATCAGGAGCAGCCGCGGTTTCTCTTGGCCCGGAGGAGCAGGCTTCATGGGTAGACAGAAGTACTCATGGCATCTCCAGAGCTCCTGGGCGAGAGGGACCCTTCCTCTGCCGACCTGAACCCGGGCATGGAGGATGGGCCTCTCCCCAACGGCGGTAAAGACTGCCCCGCCCACACCCCTGGCACGGACGACGTCAAGCGGGGCTTCCGGAAGGCCATCGGGCGACACAGGGACTACGTCAAAATCTCTGTACCTGAGTCCAAGATCAACCGGCTGCCCATGGAGTGGTGGAAGACGGCTATAGCGCTCTTCTACGCCGCCTTCAACCTGGTCCTGACCACGGTCGTGATCACGGTGGTTCACGAGAGGGTCCCGTCTAAAGAGAGCACCCCACCCCTGCCTGACAAATTCTTAGACTACATTGACCGGGTCAAGTGGGCGTTTACAGTGACGGAGATCAATGGGATGGTGTTGGTGGTCATCTGGACAGTGCAGCTGTTCTTCTTCAGATACAAGTAAGACACTTCGGCGTGATCTGTTCAGTCGTGGCCAAAGGGAAGACATTTTTTTTATTTGATTTGATTAACATGCTTTCAGTGTATCTGCTCAAACTGTTTATATTTCTGGTTAAAAAAAACAGCTGAAAGAAAATCAGCCAGACATTGGATTACATAAAACAATCTCTCTGTGTATTTCCCCCATTGAAATAGTCAACTGATTGCGTTACAGTGTGATCCATCTGGTCAATGCTCTTATGTAATAAAACTACAATCGACCGAGCATCTAAAGATAGCGACTTCCAATAGAGGCCTTGCACGGAATGCTTCTAGCAACCACTGTTTTGTACATGGCAATGGAAGAGACAGCGGTTGCTATGTGCAAAACAACGGTTCCTATGTGTTGATATGTGAAAAATATATCAACAAAAATAACAATTTGGTGTCTTATCACTGGATCTTGTGAACAAGTCACAATGTGTTTTACCTACTCTACCACTGCACAGAAATGAGCAACATTTTCTTTGAAAGTGGTTACCGATGGTTACAGGCAGCCATGTTGGAAGAAACACAACTACACAAACATTCCGTGCAAGGCCTCTATTCAGGGTAGAAAAATAAATGGGAAGAAATGCATCTTGGAGCTTCCTCTAAAAACCAGGAGGCCGTCATCTTCATGCACTCGGTCCATCATTGGTTCTCTGGTTTGCAGGTCGATAGCAAGCCGGCGGTTTTTCTTCCTGATCGGCACTCTGTACCTGTACCGCTGCGTCACCATGTACATCACTACCCTGCCTGTACCTGGCATGCACATAACTTGTGCCCCTAAGGTGAGTTCCACGCCAGCCTCAGAGCAGGCATCAGCTGTGATCACTCTTCCATGTGCTCCTGTTGTCACGCCATCCTCTCGAACTCATATTGCACAGCCGCGCTCGAGAGAAAAAACACAGGAACAGAAATACATTTTTATTTTTTTATTTTATTTCTACTGCCTGAGGACACCAACAATATTAAGGTGCATCATGAGTTTGATCACAAATATGTTCCCCCTAGCAGTTGTTTCCTGCGTGGTGCTGTGCAGAAGGCTGAGAGGAAGCAGAGAGACTGGGGCACTGAATGCTGGTTTTGTTGGAGAATGGCCATGAAATTGAACTCTCTTGTTTCAAAGAGATGGTTTCAAAGTGACAGCAATACCATTCTAAGGACCCACGTTTATTTCACGTCGGGGTGTTTGCCGATGCAATAACCGACAGGTTTCATTTCTTTGGGTCCAAGCTGTTGCCCTAGAAACGGAATACATGTGAAACCGTCTGTACTTCTGATGAGTGGAACATCTTCAGTGGGCTAAGTAAAAGCAACAAATTGGTCCTATTGTGCCGATTTAGTCCATTCAACTATGATGCCCCTAATTGATATCCTCCCCAACTCTCTTGCTATATTCAAGGTATTCTGTGGCACAACTCATTAGACCTGTGTTGTCGTAATTTTTACAAAGAAATGCAAAAGCTCTGGTTTCCTTTTTTTTGGACTATGGTGAAAATGTACATTCTTTCTCATTTACCAGTAATTTTGTCCTTTAACTGCATTTTGTTGCGAGAGGTAAAGTGACGTTTTACAGGAAGATAATATGTTTTGCTAACTAGCCGAATTTAGAGCCACATTGCTAACACTAAATGAACAGATCATTTTGTTACGCTCCGCACTACGAGAATGCATTGGAGCTGGTAAATTCTAAGCTAGTTTTGATTAGCAATTTTGCCTTTTTTCTTTTATTTCTCCTTCGAAATTTAAAATCCCCTACCTTAGCAGAAAGATAAATCAATATTAGAAGACCTTGTTCAAGGTAAAGAGCCTGTGTGAACCAGAGACGAAGCTAGTTTAGTAACCCATCCATTTTCCCATAAAGGAGCCGCCCTCCCTTGTTTAGGCAGAAGAATTACAACACACGTGAGAAGTCTATAGAGAGGCGAGCTCCCCCCCCTTCCGCTGGACCCACATAGGACCCTATTTTGGAATAAATATGAACGGTAGTCAATGGGGACCAATTATTTTTTGATCCCGTTTTAATTGTGCCATGAATTACACATTATGATGTTTGTCAATTTAAAAATGTAATTTTCAGCTAGCTAACGATAAGTTATAGGATCAAAATCTATTGATAATTTTAGCTAACATTAGCTAATTTGCTTTTATACAACGGCATGCAAATTTCTCGATTCTGATTGGCTGAAACAGTCAACTTACACGTGGGTATTTTTCATAACCCAACGCTCTTGGTCCCAGGACCCGCCCACAACCGCATCACTATCAATGCGCGTTCGTGGTTTTAGGAATTAAAGCAAGATGGCGGACAAGCCGGACAAGAAACATTACGAAAGGATAATGGTGATAGGGTCATAAAGACTAAATGAAAAACGATTCTGTCACGGCGAATGTCTTAGTTGCTTAAACAATGTTGGATGATGTAATTGATGGGTCATGAGTCATTGTGGAACAAAATGAAAATCGCGTGAATTGATTGATTAATTGCAAATAATTATTTTTTACCTACTTGGCTACTTTCTATAGAAGCAGCTGGGAGGTGCGCTGTTTTAAGTGAGCTTGGACTATTGAATTGATTGATTGATTGATTGCAAATTGTATTACTGTACGCCTTGTTTCCAACTGGTTAAGTTTAGGCACTCTTTCGAAGTTGGTTAAGGTTAGAGTTTGTCTTTAGAGCAGGGCGATAGACCACCAGCCCTGATTCCAAACTCTAACCATAACCAACTTCGAAAGAGGGCCTAAACCTGGGGGTCCACATCTCAGAGGATCTGACATGGTCAACACACATAGACACAGTAGTAAAGAAAGCGAAGCAGCGCCTCTACCACCTGAGACAGTTAAGGAAGTTCAGAGTATCGGGGAAGATACTACAGTCCTTCTACTCAGGAGCTGTAGAGAGCATCTTGACCGGAAACATCACTGCCTGGTATGGGAACAGCACGGCACAGGACAAGAAGGCCCTACAGAGAGTGGTGCGCTCAGCCGAGCGTACCACGGGTATTGCGCTACCTCCCCTGCAGGCTCTATACAACAAGAGGTGCAAATCCAGAGCCTGCAGGATAATGAAAGACCCCCACCACCCCAATAACAGCCTGTTCCAGCTGCTGAGGTCAGGCAGACGCCTGTGAACCCCAGCTACTAGGACGGAGAGGCTTAGGCTAAGCTTCTTCCCCCAGGCCATCAGAGCCTTGAACAATGAACATTGAGAGACACAGAAACTGAACTATCCACACACAAGCACACACAAGCACACACAAGACACGCACGCTGAGCACGCTCACACACTAGCAGCCACTTTAACACTCATGCCGCACACACGCACACTTATGGCCAGAGGAAAGGCCACTTTAAATTAGTAAAACAACAGGAACAGTGTATTGCACTACTAAAGCTACCTAGCATGTCCTATATGCTCTGTAAATACTATGTACAGATACCGAGATGGCACACCATGTTACCTGTTTATTGCACTGTTGTTTTTATTGGATTCTATTATATGTTGTACCACTGTATTTTTATTGGATTCTATTATATGTTGTACCACTGTATTGCACATCGTCGCGGGCAAGACCAGCCGCATTTCATTGTATACCTGTATGCCGTGACAATTAAAACTCTTGACTTGACTTGACTTGACTAAACTTAACCAGTCGGAAACAGCACATTTTATTACTGTCCGCCTGGTTTCCAACTGGTTAAGTTTAGGCCCTCTTTCGAAGTTGGTTAAGGTTAGAGTTTGTCTTTAGAGCAGGGCGATAGACCACCAGCCCTGATTCCAAACTCTAACCTTAACCAAATTCGAAAGAGGGCTGAGTGGGATGAGGAATAAAATAAAAGGTTTATACGAGGATTTGTGTGTAAAAGTGTACACAACAGTATTGCACATTGGGTACAGTATGTAGCAGTCCAGGTTCAATAGCAGCAGTATCCAATATCTAAATGTTTATGTAGACAGTGAGTAAAACAGTACTAGCGTGTTTTCAGGTTTCAGCTCTTTAAAGACCCGGCATAACCAGCAGTGGTAGCATATAATTAAACATAGCTTACTAAAGAAAAAAGGAAAAAGAAACAAGCATTCCTTTCTGAGAACAGCAGACCACACCAAACAAGCTAGTCATTCATTAAGGTTTCATAAAACTTCACAAATTCACAGTAATAGGTGCAATCTACTATCATTAACTAATTAAACCTGCAAACTAAATAATTCTTCAAGTCAAAGCCTTGTCAAACATTTACAATGTCCTGTGATTCTGCCTGAGATCAAATGCCTCTTTAGAGGCCAAATCAGTAACTGTCATTCTGTATGATTACACCTCTGCTTTACTTTTTGTACATACATTTTGCCCTCTCTCCTTTCTCAACCACTCTATGGTTAAAGTCAGGCCTCTTGCACATCCTGGGCCTTGTTGATGTAGTGGATCACAAGCACCAGCTGAGTGGAAATGTCCGTTGTTTCATCAGCCTGGATGGAGACAAAGTCTGCACTCCTGATTTCTTGATTGGTGCACTCTCTCAAAACTGAGAGCATGCAGTCAAGGAGTTCATTCTGTACTGCCTCAGAGGTTCCCTTAAACACAGTAGCAGTTGTTGTGCATCTAGTGGTTCTAAAAAGAATCCACAAATCCTCTAAAAACCAACAGGAGTTTTCATTACGGCCATGCAGGCCACTGTAGATGTGGCTCAAATGCACCACAGAACTTGACACAGTCTATTTTAGACAGAACTGTTTTTGTCAACCTCCTCATTATGCTTACAGATTCCTATCCTCTAGCTCAGGGGTTCCCAAACTTTTCAGGCCGGGACGCGTGAATATTAAAGGCAACCAACTTGTGTTCAGCTTTTCGTTCAGCGTTTCTCTGATTGGCCACACGGCCAATCAATCAATCCACTAGCACACGCCCTCGCGCAAAGAGAGACGCGGCAAAAGCGCTAGTCGAACCAGCGGTGTTCTGTTGTGTGACTGTACTCTACAGCGGTGTTCTGTTGTGTGACTGTACTAAACACTTCCACCACATGACCGACATTTGACATACAGTACACCTCCTATCTATGTTGGGATTATGTTTGGTCATGACAAAACAATAAAAATCGCTACTGTTAGTAAGCTGCCACCACCCACTTCAATGACAGAGCTCTCATATTTGCGAATGCATAAACTATATCTTAAATTATGGCGATGTGTCTAATATGGCTGTCGCGAAGTCATTGATAAGCGACAGCCATATTAGACACATAGCCATAATTTAAGATATAGTTTATGCATTCGCTAAATATGAGAGCGCTTGTCATTGAAGGGCTTCCTACAACGGAGGAACGGCCGCTGCTGCTGCTGGAGCTGAACCGAGTCAAGCCGCGGGCGGCACACGGAAGCCGGGGAAAAACAACCGCGTCGCCCCGCTGGCTCTTCAACAAGCAGCCTCCACAGCTCCAGTTAACCTAATTTATACCGTAATGAATCATAAAAAAATATACCGTTAACTGGAATATGTTGTTTCTTTACACATATGTTGGATTATGTAATTGGGTTTTCATGACAAAACAATAAAAATCGCTACTTTACATCAGGGTGAACGCTGAACCGAGTCAAGCCGCGGGCGGCGCACGCAAGCCGGGGAAAAAACAACCGCGTCGCCCCGCTGGCTCTTCAACAAGCAGCCTCCACAGCTCCAGTTAACCTAATTTATACCGTAATGAATCATTAAAAAATATACCGTTAACTGGAATATGTTGTTTCTTTACACATATGTTGGATTATGTAATTGGGTTGTCATGACAAAACAATAAAAATCGCTACTTTACATCAGGGTGAACGCTGTTACACTGCCACCACCCACTTCAATGAGAGAGCTCTCATATTTGCGAATGCATAAACTATATCTTAAATTATGGCTATGTGTCTAATATGGCTGTCGCGAAGTCATTGATAAGCGACAGCCATATTAGACACATAGCCACAATTTAAGATATAGTTTATGCATTCGCAAAATATGAGAGCTCTGTCATTGAAGGGCTTCGTTCTACAACGGAGCACGGTCGCTGCTGCTGGAGCTGGACCGAGTAGAGCCGGCGGCGGTGCACGGAAGCCGGGGACTAACCACCGCATCGCCCCGCTGACGTTAAAAACGCGAAATAACGTTACTGATGTACAGTGACACCCAGAGTTTCTAGTTACAGTAGTGACGCGTGAATCGAGATAGTCCTAACACTAGTCTGTAACAGTGTTTATTATTAAGAGTCAGATAGTCCTAACAGTGTTTATAGTCCTAACACAGTGTTTATTAGTAAGAGTCAGATAGTCAGTGTTTATTATTTCATAACTGTATGGGCTTTGTTTATACATGTACAGTGACGAGTGAATCTAACTTTGGTTGTTAAAAACGCGAAACATAATAATCAGTCAGCAGCGCTCCACTGCTACCGCAGCCCAACACAAGTGCGTTGGAACAGCAGCCCAACACTACACAAGTTGGTTGCCCGCGCTGCCGCGCTGCCGCACTTGCTCTTTGGATTTCATTTGGGACGTGGGACGGCTACGCTTGCCTGCGCGTGGGGGCGGGGGGGCGCGGCCAATCAGAGAAAAGCTGAACACAAGTTGGTTGCCTTTAATATTCACGCGGCCGGGACGCCTAAATATTAAAGGCAACCAACTTGTGTCTAGCCACGCCCAACTTGCGTCTAGCCACGCCCCCGCGGCGACGCGGCAGCAGCAGAGCAGAGCGGAGCTCTGTCGCGGCAGCATTATGTAGCAGTAATCCCCCCTCTTTTAACATTGACAACTAGCTCAACTGGTAGCGCCGCCTTGCTGTGGATCCTGTGGTCCGTTGGTGACAAGTTCGATTCCCTTCAATTTTTTTTTTTTTTTTTATGTGCATTCTTTCGCCGGTTACGTTTAGGCATGTTAACTTTAAGCATTGTTTCGGAGTTGGTTAAGGTTAAGGTTAGGCATTGTTTCGGAGTTGGTTAAGGTTAGAAGGGTTAAGTTTAGGCACTGTTAAGGAGCTGGTTAAGGTTAGAGTTTGTCTTAGAGAATGGCAATATTCTTTCGGAGTTGGTTATGGTTAAGGTTAAGGTTAGGCATTGTTTCGGAGTTGGTTAAGGTTAAGGTTAAGGTTAGGCATTTTTCGGAGTTGGTTAAGGTTAGAAGGGTTAAGTTTAGGCGCTGTTAAGGAGCTGGTTAAGGTTAGAGTTTGTCTTAGATAAAAGAAGCAGTGAAGCCAGACCTGAAACAAACATGTTTCGGAATTATGTATTCCTTCTTCAGTGTTATAGCTTGCGCAAGCTATAACACTGATTGGCCACTGAAGTAGTGGCCAATCAGAGAAACGCTAAACACAAGTTGGTTGCCTAAAATATTCACGCGGCCGGGACCCAGAAAATAAGGCGTCAGAGAGCCGCGGCCCAATGCACATCGTCAGGCTTTTTTTTTTCTTTTTTTTTGCCAGGCGACCGATTTTTTTAGCCAAATATCACTTCAATCCTATTAAGTTAGTTCAAGTTAGTTATTCATTTATATGTGCTATTTATGAGAGGGCTAACTTGTTGCAAAATAATAATGATAATAATAATAGCCTCATTAAAATACTATTGTTGCTTCGGTTGTTTTCAGCGTTTTATGTGCATAATCTGTTATTTAGTTTGAAATGTTCGTTGAAATAAGTAGATTTTTCGTTTTTGTTTATTTATTAAGTTAATATAAAACCATATAGTCACATTTTAGAATACAATAGAATATAATTTTAGAATACAACTAGAAACACTGTCCTGGCCTGCTTCTAAGTTCAGTGGCATGAAAAAAAAATTCTTTTATTTTTTATTTTTTGGAAATCAGCTCGCGGCCCTCCCGTGACCCCGACTTTGGGAACCACTGCTCTAGCTTTCATCAAGCTGAGCAGCACTGTTTTACGTTCCCAAACGTGGATAGTTCCATTGTATTTTCTATGTGGATCCTAGTTTTTTCATGCTTTTTTGCTTTTTCTAAAACATGCTTTGAATCAGTGGAACCTGTTTGAGTGTCTTGTCTTCCTCTGTCTTCTGACTGCTGTTGAATTACCATGTCCGGCTGATCAGCCTCAAGCTCTTTGACTCTGATCAGCCTCAAGCTCTTTGACTCTGATCAGCCTCAAGCTCTTTGACTCTGATCAGCCTTCAAGCTCTTTGACTCTGATCAGCCTCAAGCTCTTTGACTCTGATCAGCCTCAAGCTCTTTGACTCTGATCAGCCTCAAGCTCTTTGACTCTGATCAGCCTCAAGCTCTTTGACTCGGATCAGGTCCAAACTCTTTGACTCTGAGCTTCTCTTGCTCAATGTTCTTCTCTCCATTTTGCTAAATGACACTCCCCGTGACTCCGTCTGCTGTGTCTATTGACCAGCCGCCACTGCTTACAACATTATCCTTTAAACTGACAAACGTCATATGTGTAATTCATGGCACAACTCAAACTGGATTTAAAAACAAATGGTCTCTCGCCATTGACTACAGTATTTTTTTTTTTTTTTTTCATAATAGGGTAATTTTAGATGTGAAGCACCTCATGGACTGTTAACGTCACTAACTCACCCTGTCACCCACACATTCATACAGTACATTCAGTCACTCACGTTTAGCCACTATGCCTCTAGTGGCAGCTCACAGACATGACACTCATAATGAATGCTTTTTTGTGTGTTTTTTCCCCATTTGACTCCGCTGCTCTCTCAACATCTCTGTCTATCTATGTAAATGTAAACTAACCTTCTTACTGTTTTTCTACTATTTTGTACCTTACTATTATACTACTATCATGCTAATATATGTCTATAATATAATACTAAGCACTCGACAGCTCGACACTATTTGACAAACAATGCCACTGACCCTTAGTTAGTTGCCACTTGCCAGAGACCCTTTCTGCTGACTTGTTGTTCACAATTTGTAAGTTGCTTTGGATAAACGCGTTGGCTAAATGACTAAATGTAAATATCTTCTCTCCACTGGTCCTCCTATCTTTCAGCTACATGGAGACTCCCAGGCTAAGATCCATCGTGTTCTCCAGCTGATCTTCGGCGGAGGTCTATCCATCACAGCCTCTCATCTCATGTGCGGCGACTACCTGTACAGTGGACACACCGTCATGCTCACGCTGACATACCTGTTCATCAAGGAGTGTGAGTAACAGGGATGGGCACGGATATTCAAACATCTTGGCGATTCGAAATGAGAGGTATTCAACTATAGCTGATGGTTTCGACTATAAGTCAGCCTTACTGATTTCAAGTTTATTTTCTTTTATGTTCAACAATTTAACCCTTTGTCGTGTGTGGCAGTGAAAAGGTTAACCTTCTGTATTGTCGCAGTGAAAGGGTTAACCCTTTGGTAGTGTGGCAGTGAAAGGGTTAAACAAATTGGATTTTACAATTTGATTTGATTTGACTAATAAACTTATGGCAAACAGTCATAATGTTAGATTGCACTTCTTACCTCCATTTGAGAGAGACTGAGAAAAATATAATAATATAAGTACTAGCGAATAATATAAGATATTCCTTTATTGATCCCCTTGGGGAAATTCAGGGTTTCATAGCGGGAGGGGGGAGGGGAGGTACAGGTATGGGCAGGGTAATACAGTCAGCTGGAAGGGTACAACTCTGGCAGCTGAGTAACAATGTTCATCAAACAGTGTTGAAACGTGGGTGCTATGGTGTTGAGTAGTAGTATAGTACAGGGGTTCCCAAACTTTTCAGGCCGGGGCCCAGAAAATAAGGCGTCAGAGAGCCGCGGCCCAATGCACATCGTCCGGCTTTTTTTTTTTTTTTTTTTGCCAGGCGACCGATTTTTTAAGCCAAATATCACTTCAATCCTATTAAGTTAGTTCAAGTTAGTTATTCATTTATATGTGCTATTTATGAGAGGGCTAACTTGTTGCAAAATAATAATGATAATAATAATAGCCTCATTAAAATACTATTGCTGCTTCGGTTGTTTTCAGCGTTTTATGTGCATAATCTGTTATTTAGTTTGAAATGTTCGTTGAAATAAGTAGATTTTTCGTTTTTGTTTATTTATTAAGTTAATATAAAACCATATAGTCACATTTTAGAATACAATAGAATAGAATTTTAGAATACAACTAGAAACACTGTCCTGGCCTGCTTCTAAGTTCAGTGGCCTGACAAAAAAAATTTAAATAAAAAAATAAAAAATAAAAAAAATAAAAAATAAAAAAAATATATTTTTTTTTATTTTTTTTAAATCATCTCGCGGCCCACCCGTGGCTGCTCGCGGCCCACCTTTGGGTCGCGACCCCGACTTTGGGAACCACTGGTATAGTAGGTACTAGGTAGGTACTAATATAGGCAAGGAAGATTATTTGGTGAAAAGTGCATGATAGTAAAAGACAGTACAAAGGTTAGTTTATTTGTGTTTTAGATATTGATTTGATTGTAATAGTAGAAAGACATAAATATAGGCAATACAATTATAATATAAATGTAAATAAACAGTATAAACAATATAATTCTATCAGTTATAATATACATTACAATAAATATGGGCAATAAAGAATTAGAATAACAACAATTCAACTACACATTTTAATGCAGGGTGTAGGTGATAAAGCCAACAGCCTGGGCTCTGCTCTCACATACTGCAGTCGGTGAAAATGCTGAGGATTAGTTATTCTGGATGCCGCGCCTAAAATAAGTCCTGGAGAGAAATCAATTGGAGGACATTTTTAGTGTGGCCTGAAACCGTGCCCCCCCCCCCCCCCCCCCCCCTCCACTGTACTGTATGACTCAGTCCTCCTCACCCCAGGTGGCTAGCATCATCCAGTTATATCTGATTAATTTATTATCTGGGAATGTTTATGTTCTCGTCACGGGTTGCCAGGGGACTTCAGAGTGCGGTTCCTTGCGACAGATCATTACACCTTAAACGGTGACAACCATTCATCTTAAAACTGCTTGGCTGTTATCTAAATGTACGTCGCTGTCCAGTCCTCCTGGGAAGTTCAAAAGTTGTAAACACGACTTTTTGTATTATTGTATTATATTATTAAATTTGTATATTGTTCAATTTCAATTAAAGTGTTTTTGGTTGGAAATAACAACAATACGGACTCAGGGGTGGGGGTTTGGGGGGATGAGGGAAAACTATTTGTGAATTGAAAATGGGGGACCCTGATGTAAACAAGACAAACGTCTTTCTCTGGTCTGCATCCCCTTAACAATTGTATTGAGCCGTACTGTATTGTACCCATTCTGCAATCTGTTAAATAAAGTTTTCATTCATTCATTCATTCATTCATTCATTCATTCATTCATTCATTCATTCATTCATTCATTCATTCATTCATTCATTCACAACTTCCATCTTCTTTTTCTTTATTTTCTTACTGGGGGGGGGGGGGTTGGATACTTGGTGAGTTAACCCTTTCACCGTCTGTATTGTTGCAGTGAAAGGGTGTGGTAGTGTGGTAGTTTATATAAAAGATGGCCGGGGCCGGTGATACTATTTAAAATCTGACAGTGTTTTTTCTTTTTATTATTAAAATCTCTATAAATATATTGTTTTTAAAAAAGCGGTAAAATAACTTGTTATTAGTTAGCTGCAACCAAGCGACCAGTCAGATTTTACTCCTGCCAGAGTTTATTTTTCTCCCGGTGTAAATCTTTTTTATCCTTTATTTAACCCGAGATTTCCATCTCTTTGAAGTGGCCCCGGGGGCGTTTCAGCAACGCCCTGCTTTATATTCACACGGTTACATACAGTCACACCTGGGAGCTGCCGCCGACAGTCTGACACTGTTCCACTGGAGCAGTTTGGGGGTTAAGGGCCTTGCTCAAGGGCACCTCAGCAGTTGGTATTGAGGTTACGGGAGAGAATGATTCATTCATTTCCCCACCCAGGTTTTTTCTGCCATTCCAGAGGATCGAACTGGCGACCTTCCTGTTCACAAGCCAACTTCTCTAACCTTTAGGCCACCGCTGCCCCCGCAGACCCTGTCCGCACCACGGCCACAGGTGACCCCTCACATCCAGTGGCGTCATGGGGAGTGCTGTGCTATTACTTTACTGAAGGTTTCAGTGCACGGTGTGGGAATCATTTGAGCAATTTTCCCTTTTAGACATGACTAGTAGAATTAGAATGTTCAAAACCTGGAGTGTGGCAGTTTATTTTCTAACTTTTTGAGAAGATTTGTGGTCAATTTAGGCTGATCACTGATGAAAACTGATATTTTTGTATACAATTTTCAATTAAAGATTTTGTATCGAACTGAATGAGCCATCCCTCAATGTATGCCTACCTGAAAGGTCACAGGAAAAAGAATGTTCCCATGTACATGCTGATTTCTGATGATGCTCGCCAATCTTTCACCTAATGACCTTTTGGAATATGCATGGGAGTATTTTCCCTATGTCTGGGTCCCAAGTCTACTTAGATATGTGTAAGTGTGATATGTCTAGGTCTCTTACCTAAGTATTTGTGGGTGTGTGTTCATGGCTATCATGTCTCATGTGTGGGTGTCTTCTCTCTGTGCGTGTGTGTCAGTTCCCTGTACCCTTGAACTGAACTGAATGTACAGTCTCCTCCCCACCGTATGTATATTTCTCTCCCACCCACCCACCCCCTCCTAATGTACAGTCCCCTCCCCATCATACACTACACGACCAAGGTACCCATGTACATGTCAAAATACTTCCCAAAGGTCAGTGAATACCACGATCACAACACCAGAGGGAGCTCCACAAATCATGTAAAACCCAGATTTGGCTCAAACAAGGGACTAAACACGTTTCGCAATTATGCCACAACAATGTGGAACGCCCTACCCAAAGCTGTAAAGGAATGTAAATCACTACCCACCTTCAAAAACACTCTCAAAGAACACCTACGGGAGACTGCAATTCAAAACTGGCCCCTACAAATGTCCTAACCCAGTTGTACAATAAAGACCAAGCATGGCTATTCCAATGTACAGCCCCACCCAACCCCACCCCACCTACCCAACCTCCTCCAATGTACAGTTTCCATGTCAAATGTATGTCAGTATTCCAATGTACAGTGCCCCCCCCCCCCCCCCCCCCCCCCCCACCTCCAATGTACAGCCCCACCCCACCTACCCAACCTCCCCCAATGCACAGTTTCTATGTCAAATGTATATACTCTTCTTCTGGATTTTTTTAGTATCACAAACAGTACTGTATTTGAAAATCTGGTATGTCATAAATGTATAGATGTAGCAGTACTGTCTATCTGTATGTCATGTGTGTCATATGATGAATTGAAAATGGGGGACCCTGATGGAAACAAGACGAAAGTCTTTCTCAGGTCTGCATCCTCTTAACAATTGTATGTATTGAGCTGTACTGTACTGTACCCATTCTGCAATCTGTTAATAAACTTTTCAATCAATCAATCAATCAATACGCTGTCAGGATCTATAGGTAACAGTACTGTATATTTGAATATCGTATATGTCACAAATGTAACAGTACTAAATACCTGTATGTCCCTATGCCATAAATGTCATGTATGTTGAGTATGTCATAAATGTCAATATTAATTGAAAATGGGGGACCCTGATGTAAACAAGACAAACGTCTTTCTCTGGTCTGCATCCCCTTAACAATTGTGTGTATTGAGCCGTACTGTATTGTACCCATTCTGCAATCTGTTAAATAAAGTTTTCATTCATTCATTCATTCATTCATTCATTCATTCATTCATTCATTCATTCATTCATTCATTCACAACTGCCATCTTCTTTTTCTTTATTTACTTACTGGGGGGGGGGGGGATTTGGATACTTGGTGAGTTAACCCTTTCACTACCACACTACAGAAGGTTAACCTTTCACTACCACACTACCACACAGACGGTTAACCCTTTGTCGTATGGCAGTGAAAGGGTTAACCGTCTGTATTGTCGCAGTGAAAGGGTTTACCCATTCTGCAATCTGTTAAATAAAGTTTTCATTCATTCATTCAACCTATTGTCATGGTTAAAGGTGGAGCCGTAGGTGGGGGAGAACCCATCATTGAAGTGTGAAAGCATGCAGTCACTTTCTGCACACAGAACAATCTTTTTATGGCCTTATTGTTATGAAGATAACAATCTAGGTTTATCAAGTTCAAGTTCAAGTTTCTTTAATAGTTGTCATACAGAAGTACAGAATACTTTTATACAAAATGCTTCTTACTCTTACGCTCCAGAGACTGTGCTAGACAAGATAAGTATGAAATAAAATAGTATAGCATGTAAAATAGAAGTAAAAATAGAGGTCACAGTGTTTCACAGTGTTTAGTATAGACATATGTACAATGTTCGATGCAGAATAGAAGTAACTGAGTTACCATACAATATACAATATGATAAAAATGTATGATTAATTTCCAACAAATGCACCACTGCTCCTGCAATTTTTACACAAACTAGGATTTATTTTATTTATTTATTTTTACATCAAAACGTTTACCCGTTTGTCTTTTCACTTGCAAGAAAAAACGTTGAAAGGAATTCATATTTCATATTTGTTGGACATTTTTCTGTGATTTCTAGTTTTCTAGTTAACTGCTTGTCCTATAGACTTGTGGCAGTCATTGGACTCAGTAGATGTAGGTTAGCCCCACCCCATATCATTTAACCACACCCTGTCATAACTCATGAACCATTTGTCTTAGAGACTTGTGGAAGGAGTCATTATGCCGCGTTCACGTTACGTGGGAAGAAGCGGAAGAACCAGAGGACATCTCGTTGCTACAACTAGGAAGCCTTCACGCGTTGACTCGATGAAACGCCCACATCCATACTTCCGCAATTCGTGACGCGAAGTGGGAGATATCGGGGTCAAAAAAAAATCCCATATGTCCTAGTGGGAATTACCACTAGGAGGCTGACGTGAATGGTTTTTCCCAGTCGGAAGCTGGTTCTTCCGGTTCTTCCCATGTAACGTGAACGCGGCATTTAAAGTCAGTAGAGAGTTGTTTTTTATTGGTGTAGGTTAGCTCCGCCCCCTATACTTTGGCCCCCTTTCATAACTCATTAACCACTTGCCCTAGAGACTTGTGGGAGGCATCATTGGTCTTAGCAGAGAGTTCCGCTGTAGAGATGCCCTTACAAATGTTTTATGAAGGCGGCTACGTGGCGTAGTGGGCAAGGCACTCGCCACGAAATGCTGGAGACGCTGGGCTCGTCAGTTCGAGCCCAGCGCTCCACATTTGCTTTCAGTTTAGCTGGTCGTCCGTACTAATACACATTGGCCGTATTAGGGGGTGGGAAACTGATGGGTGGGGATCGGGCGTTGTGGACAGCGACTCCTACAGGTCGGTTGGTGCGCCTGCGCAGTAGAATCAGGAAGTGTCGGGGGCAGCGTGAGCCTCCCACGCGTTACTCCTCGCCACTGAGAGATCGAGCTGCGCAGGTGAAAAGATGCGACTGCTGTTACCTCAAGTACCGGAGGGGACTTGTGCTATGTATGACTTAGTCCACATTGCAGCCGGCTTGTGGGAGGCAAGAAACAGCGTCCGTGACAGGGGAGGGTTGAATTGGATGATACGAAATTGGGATGGGAGGAAAATATAGAAAAATGGGAGGAAAAGTGGATACAAAAATTAAAATTAAAAAATTATGAAATAGTGTTTCAGCCAACTATAATAGACTTGTAGCATTTGTGTGCGTGTGTGTGTTGACAAAATGGCCCCTAAACATCACACCTCTGCATTCACGTGCTCGTCGTAAATTGTAAACACGTAATTTCCGAGAAGCATTTGAAGGCACTAATATTCTCAGCTGCCTCCACCGCTATTCAATTCAATACGACGCTGTTGCAAAAAGCAAGATAGGACATTTCCTTTTGATTTCACCTCAGGGAGAACAAATCTACGCTTCTAATGGATGTAGTGCAACCCTGCTCACCCCCCCCCCCCCCCTGACACTCTCCTCCTTCCAAGCATCACTCCATCTTCCTTACTGATGTCTGTCTTCCTCTGCCCTCTCTCTCCAGACTCGCCCCGATCGCTTGAAGCCTTTTTACAACGCATCCGCGTTTCCGGGTTCCCGTTTTGCGCTCTGATTGGCCAGGTCATGTGACATGAGCGGCAATCGTAGGACGGCAAGTTTCTACACTGGTTAAGCTTAGGCACTCTTCGAAGTTGGTTAAGGTTAGAGTTTGTCTTAGAGCATGGCGATAGAACGGCAGGTAGTTTGCAGGCTGTTCGACCGGAAATGGGCAAACACGCTATTGGGCGCACATGTCACATGACCTGGCCAATCAGAGCGCCGAAAACGCGGATGCGTTGTAAAAAGGCTACACGCGCCCCGGTCCTTCTGGTGGTATCACTTGATGATGGGCTGTTTGTCTTCCTCTGCCCTCTCTCTCCAGACTCGCCCAGGTCCTTCTGGTGGTATCACTTGATGTGCTGTTTGTCTTCCTCTGCCCTCTCTCTCTCCAGACTCGCCCAGGTCCTTCTGGTGGTATCACTTGATGTGCTGTTTGTCTTCCTCTGCCCTCTCTCTCTCCAGACTCGCCCAGGTCCTTCTGGTGGTATCACTTGATGTGCTGTTTGTCTTCCTCTGCCCTCTCTCTCCAGACTCGCCCAGGTCCTTCTGGTGGTATCACTTGATGATGGGCTGTTTGTCTTCCTCTGCCTTCTCTCTCCAGACTCGCCCAGGTCCTTCTGGTGGTATCACTTGATGATGGGCTGTTTGTTTTCCTCTGCCCTCTCTCTCCAGACTCGCCCAGGTCCTTCTGGTGGTATCACTTGATGATGGGCTGTTTGTCTTCCTCTGCCCTCTCTCTCCAGACTCGCCCAGGTCCTTCTGGTGGTATCACTTGATGATGGGCTGTTTGTCTTCCTCTGCCCTCTCTCTCCAGACTCGCCCCGGTCCTTCTGGTGGTATCACTTGATGTGCTGGCTGCTGGCTGCCGTGGGCGTGCTGTGCATCCTGGTGGCACATGAGCACTACAGCGTGGACGTGGTGGTGGCCTATTTTATCACCTCACGCCTCTTCTGGTGGTACCACACCATGGCCAACTTACAGGTCACGACCCTAAACCCGAGCTCCAGACCTTTCTTTGTGTGTATCTGTGTGTGTTTGTGTGTGTGTGTGTGTGTGTGTGTGTGTGTGTGTGTGTGTGTGTGTGTGTGTGTGTGTGTGTGTGTGTGTGTGTGTGTGTGTGTGTGTGTGTGTGTGTGTGTGTGTGTGTGTGTGTGTGTGTGTGTGTGTGTGTGTGTGTGTGTGTGTGTGTGTGTGTCTCTGTGGTTGTGACGTTATGCTATAACTAATAACAAATGACCTACTTGACAAACACAGAACAGGCAATGCAAGAGAGGTTAGTTTCACCTAATATGTCCTGGTCCGGTCTGGTCATCTGCTGCAATCTCAGACACCCCTACAGGATCATACCATCTCAACCTTGCAGACATGCCTCTCATAAAAGTACACCAGAATGCAGGAAATTAAGTGTTTGATACTCTAGAGGGATGACCACCAAACCCCCCGCTTAGTGACCCCCCATGTTGAAACCAAACCTACGCCCTTGTGTGTGTGTGTGTGTGTGTGTGTGTGTGTCTGTGTGTGCTTGCGCAAATGTGTGTGTATACACAAGATAGTGAGAGTTTGTATGTGTGTGTCTATGTGTGTGTCTATGTGTGTGTGTGTGTGTGTGTGTGTGTGTGTGTGTGTGTGTGTGTGTGTGTGTGTGTGTGTGTGTGTGTGTGTGTGTGTGTGTGTGTGTGTGTGTGTGTGTGTGTGTGTGTGTGTGTGTGTGTGTGTGTGTGTGTGTGTGTGTGTGTGTGTGTGTGTGTGTGTGTGCGTGTGTGTGTGTGTGTGTGTGTGTATGTGTGAAAGAGACCGTAGTTGAATTGTGAGCAGAGCGGGATACGAACCTAGCTCCTACCACAGTGTTTACAAGCGTCAGAGCACTCTAAAGCTCTCCCCAGTCTTAGGGAGTGATGGCTGGCTGGATTTTACCCAGGGGATTTACTTTAAGTGAACCTGGAAAAAGTCAATATGAGAGCTGACAACATTTTACATTTTAAAATAAATGGTTTGACTGTGTAGCTTCCCTGTAAGTACATAAATATCCAGGTGTTAGTACTTGCACTTTTGAAAATCATTGTTATTATGACATAATAGTTCTACACGTGTGCCTCAGAGTGGCCAGTATGGATTTTCAGGTAGTTTGTCTGCGCCCTCTGCTGGACAAATAAAGGATTGATTGATTGATTGAATTGATTGAAAAGTTTATTAACAGATTGCAGAATGGGTACAGTACAGTACAGCTCAATACATACAATTGTTAAGAGGATGCAGACCTGAGAAAGACTTTCGTCTTGTTTCCATCAGGGTCCCCCATTTTCAATTCATCATATGACACATATGACATACAGATAGACAGTACTGCTACATCTATACATTTATGACATACCAGATTTTCAAATACAGTACTGTTTGTGATACTAAAAAAATCCAGAAGAAGAGTATATACATTTGACATAGAATCTGTGCATTGGGGGAGGTTGGGTAGGTGGGGTGGGGCTGTACATTGGAGGTGGGGGGGGGGGGGGGTTGGGTAGGGGGGGGGACACACTGTACATTGGAATACTGACATACATTTGACATGGAAACTGTACATTGGAGGAGGTTGGGTAGGTGGGGTGGGGTTGGGTGGGGCTGTACATTGGAATACTGACAAAGCCATGCTTGGTCTTTATTGTACAACTGGGTTAGGACATTTGTAGGGGCCAGTTTTGAATTGCAGTCTCCCGTAGGTGTTCTTTGAGAGTGTTTTTGAAGGTGGGTAGTGATTTACTTTCCTTTACAGCTTTGGGTAGGGCGTTCCACATTGTTGTGGCATAATTGCAAAACGTGTTTAGTCCCTTGTTTGAGCCGAATCTGGGTTTTACATGATTTGTGGAGCTCCCTCTGGTGTTGTGATCGTGGTATTCACTGACCTTTGGGAAGTATTTTGACATGTACATGGGTACCTTGGTCGTGTAGTGTATCTTGTAGACCAGGCCCATTGCAAGTTGCTGTACTCTGTTGTCTACTCTAAGCCATCCTAGGTTGGCAAAGTGTGCAGGGGTGAGGTGGGTTCTAGGAGTCAGGTCAAGCAGTAGTCTGACTAGTTTGTTTTGAGATGTTTGTAATTTGGTTTTTAGTGCCTTTGAGGTGCTTTGGTACCATGAGGTGCAAGCATAGTCGTAGTACCCTTGAATGAGTGCTCGTGCCAGAGTCTTCAGGGTATTCTTGTTTACCAGGGAGGAGATCCGGTACAAGAATCGAGTTCGTTGATTGACTTTTTTTATTACATTGGATGCCATTTTGTCACAGGAAAGATTAGCCTCTAGGATGGAACCCAGGTAGGTAATTTCATCTTTCCTTGTGACAATATTGTCACCCACTGTAACTGAGAAGCCGTCTGTTTTGCTGAGTTTGTTATTTGAACCGAAGAGAATGGACTCTGTTTTGCCCATGTGTAATGATAGTTTGTTGTCGGCGAGCCATATGCAGATTTTGCCTAGTTCCGAGCTGAGGGTTTTTTCAACCTGTAACTTGTTCTTGTCAGAGACCAGCAGGGCTGAGTCGTCCGCAAACAGGAACAAGTTGCAGTCACAAGCTGACGACATGTCATTTGCATAAATTAGGAACGACACCTCATATGTGCTATTCAGGCGGTACAGCATATCCATCACTTAGCGGTGAGGTGAAGATGGATATTCATAAAAAATTTAATATGGCACAGATGAATATAGGGGGTTATGAGACACATCAGAGACTTGATCCCTGAGAGCCGCGGTTGCCATATATCTCAATTGATTCTTCTGATGGGAATGTGATATTACACACTATCGTAGATCTTCTTGTCATATTACTGTAGTAGTCAGATTTCGGAACAGCCATGCAATCTTCAGGGTTTAGATATTGTCTCCCTCCCAATCAATTAACAAACCAACCAACCAACCAACCAACCAAACAACTAACGTAATTTATTTATTTGGTTGTGAACAATACTAATTTGCTGTGAAACATCTGTGTTTTGACAGGCTTTTGACTACCTCTGCTCCTATTTTCAGCAAGGCTGTCAAATAGCATTGAAATCAACACTCATCAGTCCTACTCTGAAGAGGCTGAATTTTTTTTTTTTTTTATCCACTTTTTCTCCTTATTTTTAAATGTATCTCCCATCCCAATTTCGCCTCGCCAATTCTCCCTTCAATTCTCCCCTCCCCTGTCTCGAACGTTGCTAGACTATGCCTCCCACTGGTCGGCTGCAGTGAGGACCAAGCCTTGCATCACGTGTCCCCGAGGAGGCAGCTGTCGCATCTTTTCACCTGTACAGCACGATCTCTCAGTGGCGAGGAGTAACGCGTGGGAGGCTCATGCTGCCCCCGTTACTTCCTGATTCTGCTGTACAGGCACACCAACCGACCTGTAGGAGTCGCTGTCCACAACGTCTGTAACTGAGGGGTTACAAAACCCTGACTGTATTAAAGATTGTGATAGATTAAACCACTGCTAGTTATGTACTTTAATTACTGGCCAGACAGTACATCAAATATAGATGGTGAACACCCACAAGAACACGGCATTGACACAGAAATACTATTGGAGGGTAATTTATTATTATTAGGCAACGTTAGGTTACAGAATGAGAATTAGGGTCGCGCTTGTATGGCGAAGAATATACGTAAAGTCAGTCAAGAGCATAAGTCACTAAGAATAGCAGGAATCCTACGATGGGTCTAAGCTGACGCCACCTGTTGTATAGTAGCAATTATATAGGGCAACACTGGTACCGACTGGAGACAATGGGTTCCCTCCGGGGTGTAAGGCCTGGAGGGTAGAGGAATGTTCGGGTACTCCGTCTGATTCAATGAGGAATAAAGAGACTCCAGGTACAGGAGTCGGTGCTTGTAAACTCCCTTGATCAGCAGCAAAAGCAATAATTGTAATCCAAGATGCTCGACAGCATTGATGACAGCTAGCCAGCCCCGTCCACGAGGCAGGCCCGAGTTGTAATCCTCACGAGGTTGAATCCCAAACGATAGTGGAAATCAACGATGCTCTTCTCCGGTAGTCACGTCCCAAATCAATATAATCCAACCAGGAATGGTTCTGCAATCGCCGGCGCCGATTCTCCTGTGTACATGTCCAACGGTTCTCCGCCTAGGACTCCTCGGGTGTGGGCGACGTATTTAGGCCACACAGCCTGGTTAAGTGCACTAGCTAAAGACACGACGAACCGATGGGTAATGCTACACACGGAAGAACTGTGGCCGCACGATATACAATAAATGATCGACTATTTACTTCACATTAGATTAAGTCGAACTCAACGTTACTTCATTAAACTCTGACACTTTAACATTCTATTCGCACGCGGTTCTCAATGCTCTATTTAGATGCAAGGTTGCTCACTTCACTGCACGTTGACTCGTGGTGAAGGTGGGTAAGGGTACTGCTGTTTACACCTGCGCCAATATATATACTTAAGTGAATATCTAGTCCCAACCTCAGTCCTTGTCTCGTATTACTACGCTGACTCTGGGCATGTTCTGACATGCCTGCAGTTGTCTTTGAACTTGCCGTTGGGGGCTTGCGCGCTGGCGCCTGGGGGCGCTGTCCAATAGGAGAGCGAATATTACTCTGGTCTGAACGCAGGTAAAGGGATATTCCGTGTATATATATAAATAATATACAAAGTATATCAAACGATACATATATATATTCAGTTTAATCTGGCCCTTCACAACAACGTCCAATCCCCACCCACCAGCTTTCCCACCCCTAACACTGCCAATTGTGTTAGTATGAACGACCAGCCAAGCTGGTAGCACCGCCGAGAGCTGGGCTCGAACCCAGCATGTCCTGCGTTAGTGGCGAGCGCCTTGCCCACTGCGCCACTTAGCCGCCCGCTGAATTTATTTATTTAGGTTTATTTTTTATTTTTGATTATTTGCACAATGAAACAAAAGAAAAACATCAAAACTGTTACGGTTTGTAAGCGACCCCAAAAGCACAAAAAGCGCCCCCATTGGGAAGCGCACAATGCTGGCCCAGCCATAACAAAAGCAACAAATGAAACTAAATGTACAGGTGAGATTAAAAAACTCCTAGAGGTTTATAAAGGTTACTCACCTAATAAACAATACAAACAATAATGAAACAAACAAGGAGATAATAGGTAATACCGGTAACAACGTTCTATTTGTAAAGTCAATCCAAGTCACTTGGAGTGTGAACGTGATACATCACAAACACAAAGTACGTAACACTTCATCCTCAGATCATATAGGTTTGAAAATATTGTTCAGCTGAAAACCTCAACTAACTAACATATTATGGTTCTTAATTCTGCAGTCATATAACAAGCAACAAGTCAACAGAACAAGTAAATCATGTTTTTTCTTTCTAAATATTTGTATTTTTATCTATTATGTCCTTGTTTTATTTACTGGTGCGTATTGTATGCGTTATTTTGTTGTTGTTTGTTTGTTTTATTATTGTTTGTATTGTTTATTAGGTGAGATACCTTTATAAGCCTCTAGGGGTTTTTACTCTCACCTGCACAATCTGCTTCATTTGTTGCTTAGTTCCTTTAAAAAAAAAAATTATCTTGCAATAAATAAATAGAATAAAATAAATCTGTATGGGCTGCCATGTTTGGGCATCCGGTCTGACTGTCCCTCTTCTCCCCGACAGACGCTGAGATGCTCGCCCAACAACTACCTCACCAACACCTGGTGGAACCCAGTGTTCACCTTCCTGGAGAGGAACGTTCAGACATCGGTGCCTTGCTCCTACAGCTGGCCCATCACCTGGCCCCCGGCCTGCCTGAAGAACCCCTGCAAGAAGTACTCCATGGTACAAAGCATACGGGAGGAGTGACGCCGCTCGCCACATGCTCCCATGCCGAGGCACGCTCCCCCAAATGTTGCTTGAGCATCATAAAAGGATTGGCATTCGTGCAGTATTCACGGTCTACTGGAAGAGAGGATTTATTGTAGTCCATGTTCAGTGACTTTACATGAAGGATATTATTAAGATGTTTACGAAGGTTTGATTTTATTGCAAATGTGCGACTAACTCGAGAAGAAGGATCATTATGCATTGTCTCTGTGCTTCACCATGATAATTTATTTATGAGCTCAAGTTGTTGCAATTGTCTCTTTTATTCCTTTTTATAAATTATAATTCAATCATAACAAATGGAATTTCAGAGGTTATCGGATCATTTATGGTTGCAAGACCTTTGTAGATCTGTTGATGCTAGGTAAAGGTGGGTAAGGGTACTGCTGTTTACACCTGCGCCAATATATATACTTAAGTGAATATCTAGTCCCAACCTCAGTCCTTGTCTCGTATTACTACGCTGACTCTGGGCATGTTCTGACATGCCTGCAGTTGTCTTTGAACTTGCCGTTGGGGGCTTGCGCGCTGGCGCCTGGGGGCGCTGTCCAATAGGAGAGCGAATATTACTCTGGTCTGAACGCAGGTAAAGGGATATTCCGTGTATATATATAAATAATATACAAAGTATATCAAACGATACATATATATATTCAGTTTAATCTGGCCCTTCACAACAACGTCCAATCCCCACCCCTAACACTGCCAATTGTGTTAGTATGAACGACCAGCCAAGCTGGTAGCACCGCCGAGAGCTGGGCTCGAACCCAGCATCTCCTGCGTTAGTGGCGAGCGCCTTGCCCACTGCGCCACTTAGCCGCCCGCTGAATTTATTTATTTAGGTTTATTTTTTATTTTTTATTATTTGCACAATGAAACAAAAGAAAAACATCAAAACTGTTACGGTTTGTAAGCGACCCCAAAAGCACAAAAAGCGCCCCCGTTGGGAAGCGCACAATGCTGGCCCAGCCATAACAAAAGCAACAAATGAAACTAAATGTACAGGTGAAATTAAAAAACTCCTAGAGGTTTATAAAGGTTACTCACCTAATAAACAATACAAACAATAATGAAACAAACAAGGAGATAATAGGTAATACCGGTAACAACGTTCTATTTGTAAAGTCAATCCAAGTCACTTGGAGTGTGAACGTGATACATCACAAACACAAAGTACGTAACACTTCATCCTCAGATCATATAGGTTTGAAAATATTGTTCAGCTGAAAACCTCAACTAACTAACATATTATGGTTCTTAATTCTGCAGTCATATAACAAGCAACAAGTCAACAGAACAAGTAAATCATGTTTTTTCTTTCTAAATATTTGTATTTTTATCTATTATGTCCTTGTTTTATTTACTGGTGCGTATTGTATGCGTTATTTTGTTGTTGTTTGTTTGTTTTATTATTGTTTGTATTGTTTATTAGGTGAGATACCTTTATAAGCCTCTAGGGGTTTTTACTCTCACCTGCACAATCTGCTTCATTTGTTGCTTAGTTCCTTTAAAAAAAAAAATTATCTTGCAATAAATAAATAGAATAAAATAAATCTGTATGGGCTGCCATGTTTGGGCATCCGGTCTGACTGTCCCTCTTCTCCCCGACAGACGCTGAGATGCTCGCCCAACAACTACCTCACCAACACCTGGTGGAACCCCGTGTTCACCTTCCTGGAGAGGAACGTTCAGACATCGGTGCCTTGCTCCTACAGCTGGCCCATCACCTGGCCCCCGGCCTGCCTGAAGAACCCCTGCAAGAAGTACTCCATGGTACAAAGCATACGGGAGGAGTGACGCCGCTCGCCACATGCTCCCATGCCGAGGCACGCTCCCCCAAATGTTGCTTGAGCATCATAAAAGGATTGGCATTCGTGCAGTATTCACGGTCTACTGGAAGAGAGGATTTATTGTAGTCCATGTTCAGTGACTTTACATGAAGGATATTATTAAGATGTTTACGAAGGTTTGATTTTAGTGCAAATGTGCGACTAACTCGAGAAGAAGGATCATTATGCATTGTCTCTGTGCTTCACCATGATAATTTATTTATGAGCTCAAGTTGTTGCAATTGTCTCTTTTATTCCTTTTTATAAATTATAATTCAATCATAACAAATGGAATTTCAGAGGTTATCGGATCATTTATGGCAACCGTTTGGCAGGTTTATTACAGTATTTGCAAGACCTTTGTAGATCTGTTGATGCTAGGTAAAGGTTGCGTGGTTTAGGCCTACCTCAATGTGTCAGTGTATCCATGAATCAAAAGTGTATTATTATTGAATCTTTTGTTTTATTACTATTATTGTTATTCATCGAACAAGGTGCCTTAGAATTCTTCTGTTACACGTTAGTAGGTAGAAGAAAACGCTTCATATTGAGTCTTGATTTACTTGTTTTTCTATCAGTTTTCTATTCTTTAATAGCCTTGAATGTGCATAGTTGTAGTTTCAACATTGTACAATTGAAATAAAATGGAACAATTCAAGTTTCAATGTGCTCTCTGTTTATGTCTATATACATATATATCTATCTATATCAACCTACCTGTCTGTCTGTCTGTCTCTATCTCGTGTATCTACCTGTCTGTCTGTCTGTCTGTCTGTCTGTCTGTCTGTCTGTCTATCTATCTATATCTATCTATCTATCTATCTATCTATCTATCTATCTATCTATCTATCTATCTATCTATCTATCTATCTATCTATCTATCTATCTATCTATCTATCTATCTATCTATCTATCTATCTATCTATCTATCTATCTATCTATCTATCTATCTATCTATCTATCTATCTATCTATCTATCTATCTATCTATCTATCTATCTATCTATCTATCTATCTATCTATCTATCTATCTATCTATCTATCTATCTATCTATCTATCTATCTATCTATCTATCTATCTATCTATCTATCTATCTATCTATCTATCTATCTATCTATCTATCTATCTATCTATCTATCTATCTATCTATCTATCTATCTATCTATCTATCTATCTATCTATCTATCTATCTATCTATCTATCTATCTATCTATCTATCTATCTATCTATCTATCTATCTATCTATCTATCTATCTATCTATCTATCTATCTATCTATCTATCTATCTATCTATCTATCTATCTATCTATCTATCTATCTATCTATCTATCTATCTATCTATCCATCCATCCATCCATCCATCCATCCATCCATCCATCCACCCATCCACCTTCTATCTATCCTATACAGTAATAAGTGATCATGGTGCCATAACGTAAATCATGCATGTGTCTTTCCCTCTTCCTGTCCGTCATGACGATAATATGTCAGGTAGGTCAAATGGTCTCAAAGAATGGGCTAGGCCTACTATCTAAATACATTTACAGTTTTTCTCAATTGCTTTGGTGCATTTCTCTGATCAGAATTAAAGTTCTCATAACTGTTAGTGCATTTCTCAAAACAATTAGTACAAACTGCAAAACCTAGGTGATAACCTGCAGAAGCGTGTCACTTGCTCAAAATGGATAATTCATTCCTCAAAAGCAAGTATTCATGTCAATGAAAGTGTCACTGTCATCAAAATGAAAAGTTCTGACACCATTGTTTATGAACAAGATAGTCAAATGGCTTTGCCATGTTTTCGTTATGACAGTTCACTCTGTAAGTGTTTTCCAATGCAAAAAAAGTCAGATCTTGGTGACACTTTCTGAAAATGCTCAAGACAGCACTATACACTATTTGCACAGCCATTTGAAATCTACAGTTACACATTGCTGTATTTAGTGAGGTAAATGAGTACAAGACACGTATGTTTCACATTTTTACTGCATATGCTCTTTGTAATTTTAATTTGTTCACAGCATTGTGCAAAAGAAAAATACAAACTAATTTACAACAAACATAAGAAACACCCTTTGGCCTTTGGGTAGAGCTGTGCACAACTGTAAACAATATTGCAGTACATATTGGAACTGAATTGGAACATACAACATACACAGTACTGTAAATCATTCATTCACATCCAGACGTTCCTGTCTGTCTGGCTATTGGATTCAGGAATGGGGAGTAGGGAGGGAGATATTCCACCAGCATCCTTTCATGTGCTGCAAACCACTTTGTGACCAGAATTGCGTGGTGAAAACGCACATTATCCCATACAACAACGTACTTGGTCAGATGGTCGCCATTTAGACCCCTCTCATTCTCAGGGACTATGTCCCTGTAAAGAGTGTCTAAAAAAGTCAGCAGATGTTGTGTGTTGTATGGACCAATGCGGGCATATGGGTGAGGACGCCGTTTTCTGAGATGGCTGCACACATTGTAATATTCCCTCCTCGTTGGCCTGGGACATCAGTGGTTGCTCTCTGTCCAATGCGATTCCTTCCACACCTTCTACCTTTTGCCAGATTGAAACCCGCCTCATCAACATATTTGAATGTGTGCAGCGATTCCCTGGCATCCAGCTCCATTCAGGGGAAAAATTATAAAGAAATGTATAAAATTAGCTTGACAGATTTTGACAACTAGTTCAACATATTTGTATGTAATGACTCAAGCAATGAAATGAGGACTATTAGTTTTATAGGGAATGACTATTCAGCAGTCATAAGTATAGTTCATTTTGACTGACATGACCTAAGCAAATGATAATGTTATAAAACAGCAGAGAATTGTATGAAAGCAATTGATGCATGTCCAAAAGCACTTGCAATTTGTTCGGAGGAATGAGAAACTGCTACTATGATGTGCACAAATTACAAAATGTTGTGGAGGTTGAACTAACAGTTATGAGAACTTTAATTCTGATCAGAGAAATGCACCAAAGCAATTGAGAAAAACTGTACTTAAAACTAGGGCAGCACATCCTGTCACAGCTAGGAAAAATCGGTGCTCCATTACAGTTTTTCGCAATTGCTTTGGTGCATTTCTCTGATCACAATTAAAATTCTCATAACTGTTAGTTCAACCTCCACAACATTTAGTCATTTGTGTGCACATCACAGTGGCAGTTTCTCGTTCCTCCGAACAAATTCCGCCCCCTTTACTGGAATACACTGGAATACACAAAACACGTTGTAATTTTTCGGCCTATATATGAATAGTTTTCAAATAAACGCTAGATTATCGATAGTATATGTGTACTTATGCACGCTATAGAAGCGGGCTGAAAAATCGATTCTCTTATTTCCTGATCGCACACACACACAGACACACACATATGGCACACGCTGATATATAGGTGAAAATAGCTCTGATTATCCCAAGACTGGTAAAATAGATTCCTTACCTCAGATCAGATGTTTTCCAAAAAGATTCTTCCAATTCCTGATCGCCATTCCATATATTGATCGCGTTTATTGATCCAACGCTGGGTACTGGAAACACACATTTTCCGCTGTTCTGGTGGTGGGCGATGACTTCGATCGTCTCCGGTTACATGTTTGACAAGTAAAATGTGGAAGCAGGACCTTTTTCTCCATGCGTTTCATTCAATCCAATCCAAAGGGGTGCAGTACCATCCGGAGATAATATAATAAAAAAAATAAAAAATAAAAAATCTCGTCGTTGGCACTGAACGGTTGGCATGAACTAACGCGAAATCTCATCGTTGGCACTCAAAGTGTTAAGAGAGACCGCTTGGCCCCTGCGCGTCAATGTCTCTCTCTCGCTCTCTCTCAAATCGCATTCCGAGTATGGGCGGAGCCCAGCCTCAAAACGGCTTAAAATTTTGAGGTAGAAAATGCTGTTTGAGTACTTGATTAAAAATACAAAACAATGATTTTTTTTGAAAAAAATACGTACAGATGTGTTCCATAAACTCACAGGAATTGTAGTGATGTGTCGTTTGAAGCGAGGCATTGACGCATGTGTCGAGTAATCCAGGATTTTTCATGTGGAGCATGTATCGAGGCGTGTATCAGACGTACTGATGATGTCCGAAGCCTCGCTCGGGCCGTACCGCGTCACTGATTCAGGAAATTGTGCACTTCGGGATTGGTGCGCAATTTTAAGTATAAGAGGCAACGAAACAATGGACATTTCCTATCCCTTCACATTGTGTCGACATAGGAATTCATTATTCATCATTGCATTGGAGAATCCCCTTGAGTACTGGGAAAGACAAATAAATGTGTATCCTAACGTATATGTAACAGATGGTACCGCGAGTTACAGTCACAGTCACGATGGACTTCAAACATTGTGAAGTGCCTGGTGAGTAGCGGTACTGCAAGTTAAACTCACTCCACTTAAAGGACGACTCCACTTTTTTTGGAAATTAGCTTATTTAACATCTTCCCTGGAGTTAGACAAGAAGATGCATACCTTTTTTGTCTCTGTGCGTGCATTTTAGCTTTGGGAATAGACGCTCCGTTAGCATAGCTTAGCTTCATCACTGGAAGTGGGGGAGGACAGTAGCCTTACAGTGCCTTACAGTGTATTGCAAGGTCTGACATTGACCAAACTTGATATGCATGACCTTGGTGGGCTCTAGGTCAACTCCTGAAAAGGGGGTCAATGTCAGACCTTGCAATCAAAAGTTAGGGGGCGCACTGAAATTATGGCAAGGGTTATTAGCCCCCTAACTTTGATTGCAAAGTCTGACATTGACCCCCTTTTCAGGAGTTGACCTAGAGCCCACCAAGGTCATGCATATCAAGTTTGGTCAATGTCAGACCTTGCAATACACTGTAAGGCACTGTAAGGCTACTGTCCTCCCCCACTTCCAGTGATGAAGCTAAGCTATGCTAACGGAGCGTCTATTCCCAAAGCTAAAATGCACGCACAGAGACAAAAAAGGTATGCATCTTCTTGTCTAACTCCAGGGAAGATGTTAAATAAGCTAATTTCCAAAAAAAGTGGAGTCGTCCTTTAAAAAGACACACAGACACGATACTAAGTGTGAATCACTGCTTCGTATAGCGGTCTGTGCTGTCGCCTGTCGCCCGTGTCGTGGCAGACCAGAGTTCGCAACTCCCTCGGGCCATCGAAGTTAAACACAACGCAATAAGGTGACGATATCAGCTCTGTTACATATAAACTTGCTGTGCCTAATCTGGCCAAATCTGTATGATCCAAATGCAGAACGGCATGTCGATTGAGTTGCTTTTTCTGAATAAAAATGTATGAAGCAAGCACTTTCTGCTCTGTCCCTGCTATCATTGTCAGAAAAACACACTATATTAAAGAATAGAATGTTGTAGTAACACAAGCACTTTCTCTTCTGTCATCATTCTGAAAAACAGACACAATATTATTTGTTTATTGGCATCATCATCACATGCATGTTCTAGATTTATTGTCCACTTGATGGCACAGTCGAGCAAATAAACCACCATGAAGCTTCAACACATGTGTGACACTATTGGATGGAAAGCCTCAATGCTTCATGAAGCTTCATCTCACCATCACTAAGGAATTGTGTAAAATTGCCCAAATAGTGAAAGAAAATTGTAAAATAGTTCCCCTTTAACATAAATACAAAAAGAATACAAAATGATTAAACTCTCTATTAACAAATATAAACAACTAGGCCCTTGGCTAAGGGAACTAGTTCTAGCACAGCTATGTCTCGCTTCCAAGCCTGTCTCTACTTCTCCCCGAGAGGAGCCTCCATCCCTGGCTTTATGCTGGAAGCTCCTCCTACAGGGACAAACCAAAAACAAAACAATCAATTAATCAATACAGACATCAATTTACACATCCAATAACTCTGGACAACATGGATACATCACTCCATCATGATCTATCATAAGCCTATTCCCTTCTCATTATGAACCCCCCCCCCCCTGTACTCTAGTCTACCACACTTGGTTCCTTCCAAATCTCCCCTCCAGAAAAGGCCCTGGCCTCTCCCAGTTCTGGTTGGGCAGCCAGAGATCTTACAAGGAGCCAAGTGGGAGCACAGACAAACGGTATTTATAAACAAATGTATGTACTTTAATTCTACATAACATGTTATGCTTTAAACAAAGGTGTCTGTATTACAAAACAACATAACAAAACAAACTAGGCCAAAGGCCTAAACAAAATGTTTGGCCGCATGACCACATGTCATGTCGGTTAACCGTCTAGTGTGGTAGTGAAAGGGTAAACCTGTAGTGTGGTAGTGAAAGGGTTAATACGGTTTACAATGAATGATGCCAATAAAAGCCATCATCCCCTTTAGAATATAAGTGATCATACACTGATAATGCATACAGTTTTCTGAATAATATTACATTCCTGAGCACGTAATCTGTTAATCTTTTACAATGCTTTTGACTCATCTTTGCTGAGTGCCAGTATTAACAATCTAATCAGATGTGGAATAACTACAAAAATGTATTCCTTCCAATTCCTTTGAAATATGTACAGTAGCATCCTTCTCAGAGGAAAATGCTTAAACATAATGTCGGATTTCTTCATTTTGACCTGTGCTGCTGAAGTCAATTCACATATCCTCCCCATGAAACAAAACTCGGAACACCTTACTTTTAAACAAACTTTGTTTTATTGTAATACGGTTTACAGAGAAACACCTGTTGTTCACCCCGTTATAAACCGAAACATTTTAAAACAAAAGAATAAAATAAACTGAATTTACACAGGCATTCCTTAGAGGGGTCAGTGGTTTAGTCTCCTGGCCTAACAATTGACCTATCTCAAGCCTGCCCACTTTTCTTGATCCTCCAATCACAACCGTTGCTGAGGATCAAAAGAGGGCCAGGTTTGAGTCAGGTCAATCCTCTTTTGGCCTACCCAAATACTGTATTTTTCCTCAATAAAGCATAGTGACCTTACTATGTCAATTGGAATTGGCCTTTTCTCTTTTTTTTTTTTTTATTTGAGCATCCATAGCTTTTGTATTCAACAACACTAAACATTATCTTGTTCCACATATAAGTAGGCCTACTGTATTCACATTTTGTGCACACAAAAAAAGTAAATCACCCATTTCATTATATACTGAAGAATAGTTCCTGCCTCGGATTCATAGAAGAAATAAAAACAAATCATAAAACACAGACTTTACTATTTCTTTTAAAAATTTTATTTCTTTTTTTGTCTTTCTGTTCTGTAGCTTTTTTATTTTTTTTTTAAATAAATGCATGACGCTGCAGCCATAAAGTAAACCCAGGTACACGTGTAAGACAATTGCACAGTGCCTTCAGGGCCCACACAATCAACGATAACGGTGTCATAATGTGACGTATAGCGTATTTCTTTTTTGTTTGTTTCCTTCTCTCCAATGGTTCTTATCTTTCCCATATGTTACCACTTCAGATGACAGCTTGTTGAGGGAGGGGCTGGAGGGAGTGGAATGAGAGGATCATAAAGTGACATGGGGTTCGATAACGAGTCGCACACAGACAAAATGGACCCTAATGTATAAATGCACTTTCGATGCACATTTGAGGTTCAACCGAACTTGAGCTGGAACACAAATATGAGTGACACCGAGGTGTTGAGGTATTCCTGTACACTAGAGAATAGTGGATATGACTGATGATAAACGAATGATGATGTAAGGAATTGTTTGACAGACAATTAGAATGACAGTGTTGTTAAAAGAAGACATACGATGTTCTCTTCCAATATGCCTAGACCAGTGCTTCTCAAACTTTTTCTGTCAGGCCCCCCTTTGGCGGACCAAAATATTTTTACAGTGCGTCCATTGCGCGTTTGGCGAGACCCCCTTGATGAGCGCCTGTAGCCCCCTCCTTTTCCCTGCCATGGCCTGCGCACCGTCAGAGCAAAAGCCCACACAGTTCTCCCATTTCAGTCCATGTTCTGTCAGGTAACTGTCAATAATTTTGAAAAGCTCATCAGCTGTCGCTCTGTTTTTGACATATTTGCAAAACAGCAGATCTTCACTCAGTGACTGGGAATTTACAAAGCAAACATAGGAAATAAGCAAACAGTCTTTATTGCTGTCAGTCTTTGACAAGGCAACACGCATGTCATCCTCAAGGCTCAACTTGGCCCGATATTTTGTTTTCAGAGCTGTCATCGATGAAAAGCCAGCTTCACACAGATATGTGGTGCTGAATGGTATCAACACCTAAACTGCTGCATCATGAGATACTTGGTACTCAGCACCACACTCTGAAACTAGCTCTCCAGGTGGTATCAGATGAGATTTCAATGAGTTCTTCCAAGAGTTTGGATGGAGATGTGTCAGGAAGCTTTGTCTCAATGTTGTCTGTAAATTATTTTTTTATCCAGAGTAACTTGTGATCCTTTTCTGTGTTTGATTAAATAATGATTTTCAGATTGAGAAATGGTCAAACTTATCCAAATATGGCAACAGATAGAACTTTACTGATAATTTATTATTATTTTTTTTATCTCAAGGCCCCCCCTGTCATGCCTCTGCGCCCCCCCCCTGGGGGGCGCGCCCCACACTTTGAGAAACACTGGCCTAGACAGAGGTTAACAGCAGAATGCTTCCTTTTCATGTGCTTATACTTAAGACGGCCAATATGTATAAAGACATAATTAATTAAAATGTACAGTATAGAATGCTGGATAACTACATTTGAAAGGAAAATGCTATTGAAGTGAACCAGGGTATCCTAAAAGGGTAGAATGTGTGTTGCAATGATGAATATGCTTTTGAATTGATGACAAGAATGGAACTATAATTGAATGTATTAAAAGTAATGTAAATAATTGAACTAAATGATGGTATAATGTTATGATGATGATTGATTGAAGATTCTCATGAATAAACAAATGCTGTTGTAATAAACAACCGAGAGGACTCAGAACCAGTAACACCATGTCTGCGCCTTCCTTTGTCCAATGACTAACTACAACCTGTTTCATAGGTTAAACATATCTCTGCTATCAGGTGCCATATCCTGGTACCTGTAACAGTTTATTGGGGGCTCTTCCGGGATCAGCGCCACCTGCTGGATGGGAGCTGATCCAGAGATCTTGACACTTGGACCAACCGCGACCCGATGAACCAGGAAGCAACGCCCGGTGTAAAGGTCCGCCGAATGAGGGACTGATCTACGCGGTATCGACAGCAGTGAAGTGCCTCATCTGGTGCCAGACGACAACGAGAGCTGTGTCCACTACTCCACCTGACGAGAAGGAAGACCGGAGTCGTGTATAGAAGAACCACCCACCACGGAAAGTCGCTACAGTGATCCTGAACTGAGAACCAAGTGCGAGGAATCTGGAAGCAGCCATGGGAGACAGTGAGAGGAAAAGCTTGGTGTGGGACATCAAGAAGAGCCTGCTCACTCTACCTGCGGATGAACTGTTTCACATCGCCGAGGCATTGGAGCTAGTAACAGGACTGGAGGCGTCTGACCGAACCCACCTTACCGTAGATGACGTGGAGGGGTGCTTCAACTTTCTCAACGACTACCTGTACAGTAAGGTTTTACTGGAGTTAGAGGATACAGGGTTGTCTTATTTATTGCAGATAAAAGATGTGACTGATGGGCTTATGCAGAATAAGGTGGTGGGTCCAGAAGAGGATATAACCGAGGGCCTACAGTCCACCAGTCAAAGTGATGCAGTACCAGTCGACCCAATTAGCGTCTTTTATGATGTAAGTGAAACAATTGAGAGTGTGCCCACTTCAAAATTAAGCAACCAGGTTTTACAGTGCCTGCCAAGTGTGCCACCACCCATAGCTCAGGCTGTGCCATTGAATGAGAGTGTACCAGACACCAAAAGTAAACAGGAACCCCCTGGTGTGTCACCAGATAAACTAGTCTCTTTAAGAGAACTGTCGTACCTTCACCGCAGGGAGTTTAAGCTCCAGGGAGGTCAGATAGGAGACCAGGGATCAGGCATTAGTTACAACAGTGTCTGCAAACAGATCGACGAAGGTCTGAAGGAACAATTCAGCGAGGCAGAGGTTGTTAGAGCAGTCTTGAGAGTGATCAAAGCTGGCAGCTTTAAGGATATGTTAATGGTAAAAGATGATTTAACTAGCGATGAGCTGAAGGGTTTTCTCCATTCTCACCTCGGTGAACAAAGTAACACAGAGTTGTTTCAAGAACTTATGTGTACGAAGCAAAAGGATAGCGAAACACTGCAACAGTTTTTATATAGAGTCATAGGACTCAAGCAGAAGATTTTACTAGCATCAAAATATGCTGATACTGACGTTAAGTACAACGAACGCACCGTTCAGGATGTCTTTCTCCACACTGTGTACCAAGGTTTAGGACACAAACATGATGACATTCGTAGGGAACTCAAACCCTTACTTGAAAACAGAGTACCTGATGAGGCCATTCTCAGACAGATGAAAAAGGTAATGAGCGATGAGAGTGAAAGACAGCGACGGTTAGGGCCTACCAACCGCAATAGACCCCCCCCATGTACATAGCGCAGGTGCTGAGGTGAAGGGAGCAGTGTCCCCCCCCCCATTAGGGAAGAAAATACAGGAAAGAAACTTAAAGTAGACCCGATCCAACAGTTAGCAGAGAAAGTAGAGAAACTTACCAATCTAGTTGAGCTCCTGCAACAGCAGCCCCAGGTCAGAACAGGGAGGATAAATAGGCAGAGGGACAGGCCATATGGCTATAGCAGATGTGTAGAACAGAATTTACCTAACTGCCCCCACTATTTCCATTGTGGTGACGAAGGCCATAGAGCGTTAGGCTGCCAAAAGAGACCACCACGTCAGGGAAACTGGGACCGGTCCCTGCAGGTGGACAAACATTGACCGGTTCCCCTTTACTGTCCCAAACTGACAACCGTCGTACTGGTGAGCCTGAGAAGGAAAGAGTAAGAGAGGAGAAGACTGCACCTAGAACAGGAACCAAGATGGTAAACCAGATACAGAAACACACAGACCCCCCTGATTTACCGAACACCAAGAGTGAATGCCTTGCCAAGCTCGTAGGGAGAAGAGCTCTCACCCATTGTAACCTAAACGGTTTAGCAGTCCAAGCCCTGCTTGATACAGGGGCCCAAGTAAGCATGATTGACCGTGCTTGGAAGAATAGATACTTACCTGACATGCCAGTCAGACCCCTTAGCGAAATCATCGAAGAAGAAGAGGAGTTGAAAGTCTATGCAGTAAACGGCGAGGTCCTCCGATTTGATGGCTGGGTGGCCCTTACAGTGAACTTAAAGGGGAATGAAGATCCTAACCTGTCAATCACTGTGCCTTTCCTTGTAAGCAGCCTTGTTCTTGAGAGACCCCTACTGGGTTTTAATGTGCTGGAAGTGATGATACAGGAACAACCTGGAAGACTGATCCCAACTCTCACCAGCCTGCTCTGTAACGCCATGGTGATACCAGCCGAGAAGGCAGAACTCCTGGTGAATTATATCCAGACTGACAGACCCCCTGTGCAAGTTGGTCGCCTACGAACAGGTAAACAAGCCACTGCCATCCCCGCAGGTCAAGTGGCCTGGGTCAGGTGCCAAATCCCACCCCACGTGGAACTGTCTGACCCCACCTTCCTGTTCGAACCAGATGACAGATCGCTGGCAGAACTGGATGCGTGTAGCTTTATGCCAAGCAAGCAGTGCAAAAATGCTTCCGCATTCGTCACCGCAGGCCAGTGCGGTAAAGCGCCTTTCTTTTCAGGCCCCGCTTAGACAAATGATATGGCATTTCCGCGTACATTGCATCACTTGAAACCTCGGCTGTCTTTAACTATGAGTGAACACAACTGTCTTTAACTATGAGTGAACACAACGCAACACGTTAACGTGTAATTTACTATGGAATATAGTATATTATCGCGACGATTGTAACGCTAACGTGTACTTCGCGAATATAGTATATTATCGCGACGCGTCGTCGGACTAAACGCTGTTGTGAACACAACACATTGTAACGTTAACGTGTACTTTACTATGGAATATCAGAAGAAACTACTCAACCTCGGCTGTCTTTAACTAAACAGTGTTGTGAACACAACACATTGTAACGTTAACGTGTACTTTACTATGGAATATCAGAAGAAACTACTCAACCTCGGCTGTCTTTAACTATGAATGAACGCAACACTCTAACTCACCAATGTACAGTTTCTACGCCAAATGTATATACACTCCTTTTTCTGGACACTTGTATCACAAACAGTACTGTATTTGCAAATGTATAGGCGTAGCAGTACTGTCTATCTGTATGTCATGTATGTCATAAATGTCTATATGAATTGAAAATGGGGGACCCTGATGTAAACAAGACGAAAGTCTTTCTCTGGTCTGCATCCCCTTAACAATTGTATGTATTGAGCTGTACTGTACTGTACCCATTCTGCAATCTGTTAATAAACTTTTCAATCAATCAATCAAACCATGTTTAGATAATAAAGTACTCAACCTCTACTTGTCTACTGTCTGACTGAACACAACACTCTAACTAACTTACCATGTTTAGATAATGAAGTACTCAACCTCTACAGTCTTTAACTATGAAGGAATTACAACCTTTATTTAATGGTTAATATTTTGATTTAACACTGTTACATCCCTTAAGCTCGCTATGGAGAGAATTCCATAACTTTACACCAATAACTGAAGGACACATCTGTTTAAGTGTGGTACGTGCAAACTGATGTTTAAAATTGTATTTTCTCCTACTAAACTCACTTTCTAAATGAAAAAGATTTTGTCGTTTTTCTGGCAGTGTATTATTTCTTGCCCTAAACATAATTAACATTGTTTGAAACTTAACCATGTCTTCAAGTTTAATTATTCTAGATTTAATAAATAATATATTTGTGTGTTCTCGATAACTTCAGATATGACTCCGTGAGGGTCTGTACCCAGCTGGCAAATGTTGTTATTGTTTACTAGCTGGTAAAATATTCTGTGCAGAGCTCAGTGGCATTATGGAGGTTGAGAAATGTTGAAAACCATGAAACATCTAATAACCACTGTGTACAGTACTACCTGTACTGTAAAGTATAAACCTTGCATAGACAACATAGACAAATACCAAAAGAAAATGAACCGTGCCAAAGTTGGACCCGTTAGCATGGTTTATAATTTATTGTGGAAAGAATGTATGTTCTTGATTGTTTATGGTGTTCATCACTGGGCATTAGTGCTACTATGATGTGTATAAAAAAAAGGAATAGAGAAACAGTCATTGTGTGTACTGTAGTGCTTATAGAAATGTAGAAAAATATGTTTATACTGTATGTATTGTGTTCAATTCTTATCTCCTGTAATAACAATCGCAAACAACTAAAACTACATAATGAATGAATGTGCTTCAACGTGATGGCTGAACTAGAACTACACACATCTTCAGAGGGACTCGGAACAAAAGGGCAACTGCATGCTACTTTTAGCCCCAGTACATATGTTCCACAATGTTGACAGCTCATGGACTAGCCTGACATAGTTGTTGTGTACTGCAGGATTTCAAAGTGGACCGAACACCATATTACACAACGTACATACAAACTTTATCACAACATCAATTAAATAAAAGACATACATGAAAAGGAAACATATTTATTCCTCAGAAAGTGGGATGCTTGTTTTTCCCAGCTCCTCAACCGTAGATTTGTAGACAACAATATACAACGATCTATACAAACTTTACAATACAAGGTAAAAAAAACTGTGGATAAATACAAAATAAAAAAGTTAAATCTATAGTGTAAATAGCAGCAGTGTTTGTGTCTAATAAGTGTGCTTGTGTGGTGTGTAAGTCTCTAAGGTGCTTTTGTGTGTATGCTCATGTGATAATTCAGAGTCTATTCGTCAGTAGTCTGTTTGCCCGGTGGAAGTAGCTGTTCAGCGTTCTTTTGGATGTGGACCCGAGACCGCGGTACCATCTGCCAGACGGCATATGAGGTCAAACAGTTTGTGGTTCGGGTGGCTGGGGTCTTTCAGGATCCTGTGTGCCTCGCTGACGCAACGCTCTGTGACTATACTGATCAAAAATAGTACACTCATTTGAGTAGTGGAAAAGGAGTAGGATTAAATAAGTGAATACTTCTTCCTACTCCTTTTCGAACATGCAGATTGAGTTGTTTTTTTCTTTTTTTGTTATTGTTTGTTGTATTCATTGCATGTTCGAAATAAAGACTTCAAATCAAATAAAAAAAATCAAAATCACCAAAAAGAGGGAAATAAATGTACACACCTTTCCACGGGAATCAGATCAAAGGGGAGAAAAGGGGGAGAATACTGAAGGAGGCAGAGTCAAATCACAGAATGTTGTGTAATTATAATGAAAGGGATATTACACCCTGTTACATATAGTTGTAAAAAATAAAACATGGCATAGGAAGATACAGTATACAGTGTTATAAATAAATAAGATGTCTGAGGATGTCTTCTGGAAACAAAATAAATAAAAATAAAATAACCTTTGTACTGTCTTCTACTATCATACACTTTGCTACTACTAATCGTCCTTGCACTATGCTAATAATTATGTTTTTACTACTATGCCCTCAAGACTGTAACACAGTCTTGCAGAACTTGCAAGTCGCTTTGTATAAAAGCGTTAGCTAAATTACTAAATGTAAAGGGTTTGTCTCCTTGAACCTAATGTAAGTCAGTGGGGGGAGGGGGAGTTGCTTTTACAGTAATTGTATTCAAATATTTGAAATTGAAGATGTCCTGCTATTATTACAAAGAATGGAACGGGTACAGTTACAGTCACTCGTGGGACAGGTGTATAAAGAGTTCTATCAGGTCATTCCAAACATGGCCTCTGCCTCATTGAACCCAATGTAAGTGCCGGTGGGGGAGGGGTACCTGCTTCTGATGACGCCACATACTATTGCCACGATCAAGTCACTCTCTTTTGAGGCGCGACAGTGGCTCAGGACGTAGAGCAGTCGTCTGGTAATCGGAAGAGGTTCCCAGTTCCATTCCTGGTCCTCCTATTGATTTAGGTTGTCAAAGTGGGCAGGGGTGAGGTGGGTTCTAGACCCATGTTACTGACCAGACACTATATCAGTGATGTCTGTTTACTGCAGAGTGGAGGGACTGGGAGACTATGAGCTTCAATGTTTTTTTGCCCCACTAATGTTCAAAGCCACCGACGCGCTCAGGTTGTGTCGCTTTGCAGGTCGCCCAGCTTGAACTCGCCTCCTTGAGCCGGCTGGCAACTTCCTGCGTGCCACTGCAGTTGGCTGGCAGCCAATGATCGGGCCTTGCCGCATTGCAGCTCGGCGTAATGCGCCAGCCCTCGTCGACAGGCTCCTGGACTTGCCGAATGTGTGGTAGGCTGACGACAATGCGGAAGGGTTTCTCGTCAGCAGAAAAAACTGTTTTGACATGGCCGCGAGTCCAGCAGTGAAGAGGGGGTCGCGACTGTGTTGCCACATAACTGACATCATCTCCTTGACCAAATCCTGTTCCATCGGCGTACTGCTACTGCTTGGCCCAGGGATGGCTTCTGTTGACACAAAGACACCGCATAATCAACAACTACAGTATGTCACATCTTATGGTGTGTGTGTGTGTGTGTGTGTGAGTGAGAGAAAGTGACAGACAAAAAAAGACAAGTTCATAACTGACCGCTGGTGTCTTGCAGCTGGTCCATCGGCATACTGCTTGGCCCAGGGATGGCTTCTGTTGACACAAAGACACCGCATAATCAACAACTACAGTATGTCACATCTTATGGTGTGTGTGTGTGTGTGTGTGTGAGTGAGAGAAAGTGACAGACAAAAAAAGACAAGTTCATAACTGACCGCTGGTGTCTTGCAGCTGGTCCATCGGCATACTGCTTGGCCCAGGGATGGCTTCTGTTGACACAAAGACACCGCATAATCAACAACTACAGTATGTCACATCTTATGGTGTGTGTGTGTGTGTGTGTGTGAGTGAGAGAAAGTGACAGACAAAAAAAGACAAGTTCATAACTGACCGCTGGTGTCTTGCAGCTGGTCCATCGGCATACTGCTTGGCCCAGGGATGGCTTCTGTTGACACAAAGACACCGCATAATCAACAACTACAGTATGTCACATCTTATGGTGTGTGTGTGTGTGTGTGTAAGGGTGGTATTACTTACCCTGGAATGACTGGCATGCTGGCTGAGCAAGTCTCAGGGGTTGAAGGAAGTCCAAGGAGACGGTTCCTATAGTATTATACAGAATATAAGAAGAAGACATGACAGTGTGGCCATCACAACTAGAGGATGAGAGTTCAAATGGTCCAAAGTGTAGGAAAGGTGTGTGTGTGTGTGAGTGAGTGAGTGAGAGAAAGTGACAGACAAAAAAAGACAAGTTCATAACTGACCGCTGGTGTCTTGCAGCTGGTCCATCGGCGTACTGCTTGGCCCAGGGATGGCTTCTGTTGACACAAAGACACCGCATAATCAACAACTACAGTATGTCACATCTTATGGTGTGTGTGTGTGTGTGTGCAAGGGTGGTATTACTTACCCTGGAATGACTGGCATGCTGGCTGAGCAAGTCTCAGGGGTTGAAGGAAGTCCAAGGAGACGGTTCCTCCTATAGTATTATACAGAATATAAGAAGAAGACATGACAGTGTGGCCATCACAACTAGAGGATGAGGTCAAGTTCAAATGGTCCAAAGTGTGGGAAAGGTGTGTGTGTGTGTGTGTGTGTGTGAGTGAGTGAGGGAAAGTGACAGACAAAAAAAGACAAGTTCATAACTGACCGCTGGTGTCTTGCAGCTGGTCCATCGGCGTACTGCTTGGCCCAGGGATGGCGATGGCTTCTGTTGACACAAAGACACAGCATAATCAACAACTACAGTATGTCACATCTTATGGTGTGTGTGTGTGTGTGTGTGTGTGTGTGTGTGTGTGTGTGTGTGTGTGTGTGTGTGTGTGTGTGTGTGTGTGTGTGTGTGTGTGTGTGTGTGTGTGTGTGTGTGTGTGTAGGTGTGTGTGTGTGTGTGTGTGTGTGTGTGTGTGTGTGTGTGTAAGGGTGGTATTACTTACCCTGGAATGACTGGCATGCTGGCTGAGCAAGTCTCAGGGGTTGAAGGAAGTCCAAGGAGACGGTTCCTCCTATAGTATTATACAGAATATAAGAAGAAGACATGACAGTGTGGCCATCACAACTAGAGGATGAGGTCAAGTTCAAATGGTCCAAAGCTGGATTCCGATATCTAAGCATTGTAATCACTCCCACCACAACAAAAGCAACAGTAACAATGGGGGGCGGGACTTGCGTTCAGTGTAGGAAAGGTCTATTATGGTTTATTATTGTGAAAAGAAAGGTATTAGCTTTACCTCCTGATGTTAATTTGAGCAGTGTTGCTTTCATCTCCGGAGTTGTGGGGAGGAAAGTGCTGGACATATCCACACTGTAAAACTTGGCCACTGCTGCCAGATGTTTACAGAGGGCCCCAGTTTGTCCTGCCGGGCATGAGCACAGCTCCGCCTCCATGTCCACGATGTATGGCTCCGTCACCGAGCCCTGCACCTCGTACCTGTTGTCCCCAAGCTATACAAATCATAAGTCATACAAGTAAGGGATAATGCATAGCTACGAGGTCATTGTCGCAAAATAATTGACCGACACAGAGTTTAAAATACCGAGCCGCCTCTGCGAGGTGTTTTAAACGTCAGTGAAGGTCAATTCTTTTGCGATGATGACCGAGTGACATTTGACCGAGTGACCGATTTGATATAGTACCTGCTGGATCTGAGATGGAATGATGTCGCTATCCTGGGGAAGGAATCTCCTCTTCTGGTACGCCATCCAGCGTTCGAGGGCAACATCCACAATGCGGGCCTCATAGTAGACATCCAGCCTCGAGGTCAGGATGTCCAAGAGTTGGCATGGGTTGAAGGCTTTCGTCCTCTGGAGGATCCCGTCTTTGAGGACCCGCATCGCTGCTTCCGAATAATTGTTAGTGTTATTTCCCCGGGTGAGGAGACCGCGCGCGGCCCGGTAGCTGAGTGCCCAGCACTCTCTGCGACTGTAGAGGCGCTCAATGTACCGCAGGTACTTTTCATACCTGCAATTGATCAAATAAGGAAACAAACACAGAAGATGCACATACATGATGTAATGACAGCAAGGAGAGGTAGACACATATATGAAGTATGCAAACACAAGCCTCCTGACTTTCTTGTACCGAATTTGCAAGACTGCTGTGCTGTGTGATTGTGGGAATGTCTGTGTACAGCTAAACATAAGCACACTTGTCTAAGCACTAACCTGACTGCAACAGGGTGCTCTCTCGCCGCCAAGTACAGCCTGTCCACCTCTGCTGTCTCCTCGGAGTAGAGCATCTGTTTAACCACAGTGAACAGAGTTGGCCTGTCTCTGCACGCCACCAGACTCGCCTTGCTCCACAACCATCTCCATACTGCTTGTAGCAGATGGAAAGAGCACAGGAGAAGAGTGGCTTGTGGGAATGCCCTCCCTAAGGCTCCCCTCTCTGCCGCGCAGTCATCGGTGATGAAGATCCGTGGGCCTGATGCTCCCCTGCCAGCAAAGGCCCTCTCTCCAATCAGAGTCATCAGCAGCTGTAGCCCTTCAAAAATCGTCTCCTCGTCCTCAGACTGGCAGAAGAAGATCCCCAATGGTAGACCTCCGGCAGGGCTGTGCGTCAGCAACAAAAAAACTCTGATATTTTCCCTATCCATGTTGCCGGAGGAATCAATGAAGCAGAGTTCGCCACTGTGCTTCAGCTGACAGACCGACAAACACAGACGGACAGACAGACACAGAGGCAGGCAGGCAGGCATAGTTAGTGTTAGTTAGTGTGTTACTTAGTTACTTAAATGGAACACCATGAAAAAGATAGCCAGAATACCTGGTGGTGCACTTTCTTCATGAGAGGAGAGCACAGCGCAATTAATGGGGCTCCCCGAGAAGAGGTTCCCATGACAGCACACGCGTCCTGGCACATGGCGTTGTAGGCGTCCACCTGCTGACCGAGGGCTTCCACCATACTCGGGCCACTCCGGGCGCCAAATTGGACCCTGTACTCCGCTGCGAATAATCTGGCAAAGAACACTAATTTTAGTTGGTGTAATTGTAACTGCATAAAATGTATAGTTTATACTGTAGTTTATAACTGAACGAACGTCTACCTTTGCACATAGGACAGGTCTGGGCAGATCGCTCTGTTGGCTGCAGCACAAAAGTAGGCGTCTCCGTGTTGTATTTTGAGGTCGTGCTTTAGCACAGACAAAGCAGAAGGAGGCTTGTGGCCAATCGCAAATAACGCGGTCAGTGTGTCTTTGGCCTTTTGCCCAACATCGCGATAGCGCAGGGCCGCTGAGACATGGAGGTTATGATTGTGCCTATTCACAATGCGAATGTGCATTGGAAAATTAGGGATGTGTGGGTCTGTGCTCCTGTAAAATAAATCAAAATCAACAATAAAAACTAGGCCAACTGTTATGTCCATAAAAACAATTGAATTATAAGTATTGTATAGTGCAAACTCACCGGGTCATTCCTCTAACTTTTAGTATAACAACCATGGTAGCTTGGCAGCCGGTGTTTTTTTTTTATTTCTGTTTCGCCTTATGCACCTTATGCACCTTATGCTGGCACCTGTACTGCGTCTGTGTAACATTTTGATTGAATGCAGTATGGGTTAGCACTAGCAGTATGCGTATGGGTGAAAGGCACAAATGGTAGTCTAACAAATGACGTAACACAATTCTTACCTTGAATAGGACAGAGCGCCCCAGCGCTGGTTTGGTAGCCTCCACTCTCCATGTTACCTCAGATGACTCCTTCACCAACTCCACCCACTCCTTGGCCTGTTCCACAGTGCGAACATCCGCGCGTACTGTAGACGTGAAACCAGTGTGGTCTCTTGGGACGCCTCCTGGGGCCACCTCTTCCTCATACTCACACACGTGAAGTGCAAACTTTTCAGGCAGCCAACCCTACAGGAGACATGCAATTAGCCTACTGGTAATTTAAGACCCCCACATAAAGATTAGGAATGATCATAATCAACAACAGCGATTACCTTTAAATGTGGGTAGTCATCTATATTGTTGTCCCATGCTCTCTCACAAACCCCACCACTGCGTCTAAAGTCCAAATGAATGCAAAAACAGCAGGCTAGCTATTTAGGTATTAACAATTGTAGTATTGACCTGTACTAATCAATCAATCAATCAATCAATCATGTAACCTACAGCACAGCATGTAATAAAATGCATTAACAACACCCCTTAGCTGTTATAACTATGTACTAAAATGATGTACCTCTGCTTTGGCTTGGCTGAATCAATCAATCAATCAATCAATTGATTGATTGATTGAAAAGTTTATTAACAGATTGCAGAATGGGTACAGTACAGTACATCTCAATACATACAATTGTTAAGGGGATGCAGACCAGAGAAAGACTTTCGTCTTGTTTACACCAGGGTCCCCCATTTTCAATTCATCATAACATATATGACATACATGACATACAGATAGACAGTACTGCTACATCTATACATTTATGACATATCAGATTTGCAAATACAGTACTGTTTGTGATACAAAAGTGTCCAGAAAAGGAGTGTATATACATTTGGCGTAGAAACTGTACATTAAATCATGTAACCTACAGCACAGCATGTAATAAAATGCATTAACAACACCCCTTAGCTGTTATAACTATGTACTAAAATGATGTACCTCTGCTTTGGCTTGATTACAGCACAGCAGGTAATAAAATGCATCAGTTAGCTCATGTTAGCTGCGTGTTAGCTCCGCGTTAGCTCAGCCAGTTAGCTCATGTTGCTCAATCAATCAATCAATCAATCAATCATTGTACCTCGGCGCAGCGGAATAACAATATGAGTGATCGCCTGCTGCGTCCATCACGTGTATGGTGATTAACCAAATTCAAATTGGCTGGCGTGCAAAGCCAAAGCGTGTTAATAATAATAATAACCACAAATTGAACCAATACGTCGACGAACCAAGGTGGGATCTCATGCGCATGCGTCGACGAACCAAGGTGGGATCTCATGCGCATGCGCGGGCACCTCCTCGCGAGCACGCCGGCGCACGCACGCACCTGAGCCGAGCGAGCACGCCACCGCCGGCGGTGCACGCACATGAGCGCTGGGCGGCGGAAAATGGCAGGCGCATTACTGCACGCCACTACGGTAAATTTTTGCACTGCTTGCTTGGCATTAAGGAAGACGCGAACTGCGTGTTGGAGAAGGCCTGCTGCAGGCGCAAAACCCCAGGAAGCCGTATGTCACCGTGCCCGTGGGAAACAACACAAAGCATACCATCACTCTCCCCAGGAAGACAGCTCTGGGCAGCATCCATTGTGTTGGGAAAGTCATCACAACAGACTCCCCGGAGAACCCCCGACCGCTAGCGACCGTCAGCAGCGCCGTCACCACCCCCGTCGTCACTGGGCCGTCCCCATGGCAAACCCCCATCCCAACTTACTCACCTGAAATCTCCCAGCCCACAGTGCCTCCCAACCGTGCTGCTACAACGTCAGCTGTTCCCAGCTCCATCCCGTTCCAACCCCCCGTCGATCTCAGTCACCTCGATGACGAACAACAGACAATAGTCCACAGGATGCTTTGTGAAGAGGCTGGATCCTTTGCACAAGACAGTAGCGACATTGGGTGCATCCCGAGCCTGCAGATGACAATCGCTCTCCATGATACTGTCCCGGTCCAGAAGACATACTCATCAGTACCAAAGCCACTGTTTAAAGAAGTAAAAGAGTACATACAGGAACTGTTAATGAAAGGTTGGATAGTCAAGTCCAAGTCTCCATATTCTGCCCCAGTAGTTTGCGTCAGAAAGAAGGACGGCAGCCTACAGCTATGCATCGACTACCGCCTCCTAAACAAAAAGACTGTGCCCGATCGTCACCCATTACCTAGAATACAAGACCTGACTGACACTCTTGGAGGCTATACCTGGTTTAGTATCCTGGACCAAGGGAAAGCTTACCACCAGGGCTTCGTCGCTGAGGGTTCACGACCCTTCACCGCCTTCATCACTCAGTGGGGTCTCTACGAGTGGGTTCGCATCCCATTTGGACTCTCAAATGCCCCTGCAACGTTCCAACGGAGCATGGAGGAGATGCTAGGTCCCCTCAGGGACGAATGCTGTATCCCGTATCTTGACGACGTACTCCGTTACGCAAAGACATTTGAAGAACATGTAGAGACCCTCCGCAAGGTTCTCCAAGCCCTTCAACGTCACAGAGTGAAATTGAGACCTGAGAAGTGTGACCTCTTCAAGCAAGAAGTCAGATACGTGGGTCGCCTTGTGTCAGCAGAAGGGGTCAAGATAGACCCACAAGACATTGAAGCCGTGAAAGCCCTGTCAAGTAAGACGCCCAGAACTGTCGGCGAAGTGAGGAAAATAACAGGATTCCTGGGATATTTCCGTTCATACATTCAAGATTTTTCCCGGATTGCCAGACCCATCTACGAGCTACTCCAAATCAAGCCAGGAAAGACCCCAGCCCCAGCGCGGAGTAAGAACATCAGACGCCCCCAGTTGCCCTCCAGAGAGCCCATAGAGTGGACCATGGAACAGCAGAGAGCACTTGAACAACTGATTGACCTTCTCACAAACCCCCCTGTCTTGGCATATCCCGATTTCAACCTACCCTTGAGGCTGCACACTGATGCCTCCGACCAAGGCCTGGGAGCTGTTCTGTATCAACATCAAGATGGAAAACTGAGAGTCATCGGGTACGGGTCAAGAACATTGTCACCAGCCGAACGTAATTACCATATGCACAGTGGAAAACTGGAGGTCCTTGCATTGAAATGGGCTGTCTGTGTAAAATTCCGCGACTACCTGTATTATGCCCCACACTTCACTATCTACACCAACAACAACCCGTTGACCTATGTAATGAGTACTGCCAAGCTCAATGCAGTCGGTCATCGGTGGGTTGGGGAACTTGCAGACTTCCGGTTTGACGTCAAATACAGACCCGGAAAGTCCAACATAAATGCACACACTCTTTCCCGCCTTCCCCTGGATATGGAGAGATATGAAAGAACCTGCACAGAAGAGCTCTCCAATGAAGCAGTGCGAGCGACGTGGGAAGGAAGCCAAGCAGCTGAAAGGATAGACGTGGCATGGGTTGCGGCGCTTAACATCGCGCCCCCAGACTCAAACCAGCAGTCTCACCCACACCTACAAACAATCACTTGCCCTGAAACATCTACATAATGAGATGGGTCATGTTAGAACGGAAAGAGTGATCCACCTCGCAAGAGAAAGATTCTACTGGCCTTTTATGTCCAGAGAGATTGAAGAATATGTGACCCGAAGATGTCCTTGTATCAAGTCTAAGAAGCCGGTCACACATGTCCGAGCTCCCATGGCCAGCATTACCTCCAACTTCCCATTAGAACTTGTGTGTATCGACTATCTACATCTGGAAACCAGTCGTGGAGGGTATGAATACATCCTAGTGGTGATCGACCATTTCACTAGGTTCGCCCAGGCGTACCCCACCAAGAACAAGAGTGGGAAAACAGCTGCAGAGCATATCTTTAATGACTTTATACCCAAATTCGGTTATCCCTCGAAACTACATCATGACCAGGGTTGAGAATTTGAGAATAAACTGTTCCAAGCACTGCAACGGCTGTCTGGGGTCGGCCACTCTAGAACATCACCCTACCATCCACAGAGCAACCCAGCGGAGCGGCTCAATCGGACCATACTACAGATGTTGAGGACATTGACTGAAAATGAGAAATTGCGGTGGAAGGATCACCTCCCGCATGTGTTACACGCGTACAACTGTACCAAACATGAATCGACTGGTTACTCACCCTTTTTCCTCCTCTACGGTCGTCATCCACACATCCCCGTTGACCTGTTGTTTGGGTTAACGAAGAAAGAGGAACCGTACTCACCCAGAGGATACGCGGAGCAATGGGCTGAGAAGATGTCTGAAGCCTACCGGATTGCTTGTGAGCATAGCAAAAAATCCAGTGCAAGGGGAAAAGTGGCTTATGACAAGAAAACAAAAGGAGTAGTACTGCAGTCAGGAGACAGAGTTCTGGTAAGAAACGTCAGTCAGTGTGGAGGACCAGGCAAGTTGAGGTCGTACTGGGAGAAGGCGATCTACGTGGTCAAAAGCGAGCTCGGTGAGAGTCCAGTATACATTGTCTGCCCTGAACACGGAGACCAGAAGAAGACCAGAACATTACACCGCAATCTCTTATTGCTGGTAAATGATTTACCCGTGGAAATGGCTCCACCGCCAGCCAAAACTGTCCATGTGAAGAAAACGAATGACAGACCAGGACAAGGAAGAATGTCAGACACACAAAGACAAGTAGAGACAAGGGACAGCACTGACAGTGATTCGGATGATGACAGTAACAGAGGATGCTGGCTAAGGATACCTGTTGAAAGGACATATGATATGCTAGGTGAACCGTCAGTGCAGAACAAGGTGACCGTGAATTCAGCAGTAGGATACACAGTACAATGGCCACAGATAGTGCCCGCACCGCACCACAGTCCACTACCACATCCATTGATACCCTTCGTAATGCCATGGTTGCATCCAATTTTTTACAGCCTTCCACAACATGCCCAGTATGCTTACCGTCCAACCGACACCCACGGTCCACCCACATTGGGAGTTTGTTAGGGGTTCAAGCCTGAGGGTGAAATTGAATGGTTGTGTTTGGTGATTTTCGGAAATGTCAGGAGCCATTTTTTTAAGGTCAGGGAGTGTGTGATGCCCACTAGAAGTGGTATCACGTTAATATCTTTAGATTATGTGTCAAAACTGTGTGAACATACTGGTACAGGATTACCTCCATCAGAAATGAGGTAGAACAGTCATGTCATATTTAATGGGAGACATTAACATAATTTGGTCAATAGGTGGCAGTATAGGACTTGTGTTCAGTGGCTTCGCCTTCTAGGGAACCGTACTTTGCTGTCTACGGGCACATGAGGCGAGCTTAGCCTCACAACCGAGAGGACTCAGAACCAGTAACACCATGTCTGCGCCTTCCTTTGTCCAATGACTAACTACAACCTGTTTCATAGGTGGGTAATACATTACAAAACACACATAAAGGTTAACAAGGATACAGGCAATGTCGAGGGCCCAATGAGGTGATGTTTGAGTCAAGTTTAAGAAGTTTAAGACGACAAGTAACGTGATTTAGAAGTTGACCGTCTATTGATGGCGCCGTGTCTCGTGGTACAGTAAAATAGAGTGTTGAAATACAATTGCCCATTTAATCATTAACGTGTCGGAGTTAAGTATCTCCAAGGGGATTATAAAGGTTTATGTTTTGAAATACATACTGTTTAGGTTGAATTGCTGTTTAGTAAATGTATATATTGTGTACAAGTGTTAAAGACTGTTAGAGGGAAATTACTTTAGCTCACACTAGCTAGACATTAGCTAAACACCGGAGCTGTCCCACATGCTCTCTCTCTCTCTCTCTCTCTCTCTCTCTCTCTCTCTCTCTCTCTCTCTCTCTCTCTCTCTCTCTCTCTCTCTCTCTCTCTCTCTATCTATCTCTATCCCGCTCTCCGTTAAATGTAAATATAAATCTATTCCCTTGGGTTACACCATGGTCACGGTTTAGCAAATTCCTGGTAAGGCTGAGATCGGCCAGATACATATATATATAAATGCACTTTCGATGCACATTTGAGGTTCAACCGAACTTGAGCTGGAACACAAATATGAGTGACACCGAGGTGTTGAGGTATTCCTGTACACTAGAGAATAGTGGATATGACTGATGATAAATGAATGATGATGTAAGGAATTGTTTGACAGACAATTAGAATGACAGTGTTGTTAAAAGAAGACATACGATGTTCTCTTCCAATATGCCTAGACAGAGGTTAACAGGAGAATGCCTCCTTTTCACGTGCTTATACTTAAGACGGCCAATATGTATAAAGACATAATTAATTACAATGTACAGTATATAATGCTGGATAACTACATTTGAAAGGAAAATGCTATTGAAGTGAACCAGGGTATCCTAAAAGGGTAGAATGTGTGTTGCAATGATGAATATGCTTTTGAATTGATGACAAGAATGGAACTATAATTGAATGTATTAAAAGTAATGTAAATAATTGAACTAAATTATGGTATAATGTTATGATGATTATTGATTGAAGATTCTCATGAATAAACAAATGCTGTTGTAATAAACAACAGAGAGGACTCAGAACCAGTAACACCATGTCTGCGCCTTCCTTTGTCCAATGACTAACTACAACCTGTTTCATAGGTTAAACATATCTCTGCTATCAGGTGCCATATCCTGGTACCTGTAACATAATAATAATAATAATAATAATAATAATAATAATAATAATAATAATAATAATAATAATAATAATAATAATAATAATAATAATAATAATAATAATAATAATAATAATAATAATAATAATAATAATAATAATAATAATAATAATAATAATAATAATAATAATAATAATAATAATAATAATAATAATAATAATAATAATACAAATACAAATACAAATAATAATAGTAATACCCAGAGTCAAACTCAAATACACCCCTCTCTCCTCGAGTGTTGCGATGTAAGTGTGAGGAAAGGGGAATACTTGTGTTTGTGTCATAGATTGTGCTCTTTGGCGTGTGAATAGAATCTGAGTGGGCTTGATTTGTGTGGCTTTTTTTTTTTTTTACTTAAAATTTTATTTACATTTATAGACATACAACACTTAGACAATACTTAAAATGACATCAAACACATAACAATACATTGACATGGGACCCTTGAATTCCTATGAATTTCAGCCAAGACCCCCTTAAGAGGGACCCCCCCCTCCCGCCATCCACCCCAAGAAATAGGGCTCCCCCATATCCCAGGTCCGCTATACTCGGGGCCAAGCACCCAGCGACACAGGGCCCTTGAATTAAATTGGGCTAGGCTCAGTAGAGGGGAAGGAGGGACTCCCCCCCCCCCCCCCCCCCCCCCACGAGCCAAGCCCGCTACCCCCCATGTCACCAAGAACCCCACCCCACGCACATCGACCCCATAACATACAAGACCCCACTCTCCCGGGCCAAACCGCCGAAACGATGGCCCCCCTCCCCCGACAGTCCCCCCCACTGAGCTAAGCCCGTAGGACTCCCCCATATCCCAGGTCCGCTACGCATGGAGCTGAGCACCCAGCAACACGGGTCCCTTGAATTAAATTGGGCCAGGCCCAATAGAGGAAAGGAGAGAGCACTCCCCCCCACCGAGCCAAGCCCGCTGCCTCCCATGTCACCAAGAACCCCACCCACACCGACCCCATGACACACAAGACCCCACTGGGCAAAGCTCAGCCGCTCTGACCAGCTTAAGAGAAACCCCTCCCTCCCGCCATCCTCCCAGAGAAACAGAACACCCCCATATCCCAGGTCCACCGTGCACGGAGCCGCGGAGCCGAGCACCCAGAGCCCCCACCCGCCCCCGCCCCGACCGCCAGGCCCCCGGCCCACGAGAACCCCAAGCCCAGGCCCGCAGTAGGCCAGAGCACCACGCCTCAATGGCCCCCGACCCCCTCCTTCACAAATGTCCATGTGCACATCTAAAGCAACTGCTATTCTAACATAACTCAGAAAAAAAAGACTAAAGACAATTGGCACTTCTCAGGTTTTTTACCCCCGTTGGCGGGTTGGAGGGGTAAGGCTCTCCTGGAGAGGGCCCCTCCTATAACGACGGAGATATCCCCAATGGGGATTCTCCAATGCCTTTATTATTGTCCAACAGTTTATTTGAATTTTTATCTTTCATATGATAGTACAGTTCCAGAGCTCCCGGTCAGGTCTCCGAATGTGTTTCATCTTGTTCCCCACTGTCTTAGTTGTGCGTCATGTGTGTTAGTGTCTTCAGTTTAGTCTAGTTAGTACGTGATATTTATATTATATGTCCCAAATCAAGACCCAATTCTTCCCAAATAATGTGTTTACCTTGTATGTATTCTCAGTGGTTTGTGTGGTATTTGTAGTGTGTCTCGAGTCATAACATCTATTCATTATCAAATAATATGCATATGTGGTATTGAATCTTGGTTGGTGTGTGTGTGACCTCAGTGCTCGAGTCCTGTTTGGTGTGTGAGATCTCGGTATTTGAATCCTGGCTGGTCTGGTTGATCTCGCCGCTCGGATCCCGGTTGGTGTGTGTGGCCTCAATGCTTGAATTAAGATCTCCGTGCTTACATCTCGGATGGTCCGGCTGACCTCGGTGCCCGAGTCCCGGCCGGTCCGGGCGTATATCCAGCGTCTCTTTGTCCTTCTTTTGGGACAAGTCTGCGTGTTGGTTTGCATGTTATCATCGTTAGCGTTCTGTATTGCTTCTAGCCCGATCCGAATGCTAGCTTGCATATTCATCGTGTTAGCTTCCATGTTAGCTTGTAGCTTCGTCATCCAGCCAGGCCTCGCTGTTGTCTAACGTTATGTTAGCTTGTTTTACCTGTTGCGTCATCCCCTCGTGTTGTACTGTACCTTTCCCTTCGTTGTATTTTCTTTGTCGGGGGTCATTCTTCTCACTTCTCCATTCACTTCTCCTCGAGTTTTGTGCACTGGGTCTTGTCATTGTTCTTTTATCTTTTTGTTACTTTTTATCGTGTTTTATAACTTTTTATTACCTTTCTTGAATTTTGGACCGGGAGCTCTGTTCTGCAGCTGCTCACCTGCTCCTCGCCAAACCGGAATCCTGCAACAGTAATGTATGTAACTTATGTAATGTTACCTGAAGTAGCAACGGTAATCAGTACTAATGTATGTAACATATTTAACGTTAGCTGAGGTAGCAACAGTAATGTATGTAACTTATGTAATGTTACCTGAGGTAGCAACGGTAATCAGTACTAATGTATGTAACATATTTAACGTTAGCTGAGGTAGCAACAGTAATGTATGTAACTTATGTAATGTTACCTGAGGTAGCAACGGTAATCAGTACTAATGTATGTAACATATTTAACGTTAGCTGAGGTAGCAACAGTAATGTATGTAACTTATGTAATGTTACCTGAGGTAGCAACGGTATTATTTACAATTTTTCAACAACACAATATCAACATCAACAGTAACAACAATAATAATAATGACAAAACAATAAGACATAAATACAGATCTAAACTTAACTAATAAATACAAAATACAAATATATCAAATAAAAGCAAAAACACACCACAAACACAAAATACATTAGACAGACATTCCTCCCCCCAGCCCCACCAGGAAAATGGGGAGAAAAAGTGGATTATAAAAATGAATTTGTTGATGATTAGGGTTGCGGGAGGCTAATATAGCATTATCTATACTGTATGTATATCACACACCTCATATTAGTTATACGTACCACTGGCCAGTATAGCTTACTTCCATTGTGTATTTATTTATACTTGTACACTTGTCACTGTACATAATAATACTTTACATACTGTATGCCAAGTTCTTTTTGTTGTACTGTACTTGTGCTGTATGATGACAATACATTTGATCTAATCTAATCTAGCCGGCTCTGGACATTGGGGTGCTGCATATACTAAAAGACTAGATTATCTTCAACTGGAGGGAGCTAAACCAGCCTATAAATTGTTGGCTGGAGCCTAATACCAGCATTTACTGAACATGGATGGACACTTATGTACCGATCAGAATGCTGGAGAATCGTCAGAGGTGTAATACACAATTTGACCAGCGACTGGCAGCAAATCCTCAAAACATTCCGAGAAGAAGAAGAAGAAGAAGAAGAAGAAGAAGAAGAATATCGAATATCGAATATCGAAGAATGGCGAATATCTTGCTCGTCTGCACGGCCAGGGAATCGATGCAAATGGTATGGTCTCAGACACGGGCAGTGGTCGGTCAAGTTGAACACAAGTGAGGCACAGAGCCACGAATTTCATAATAAAAACGGCGACTTAAAAAAAAAGAAAAAAAACACGCTTGCGCCCAAAGGACATTTTATAAAACGAGGCATGATACAATACTATACATACAATACAATACTATATATTTTAGCCAAAACATGTGGTCAGAACACAGTGCATTTAGTCCATTCGCTCTCATTCTCTCTCGGGACATCCCTATTGATTACCAATAACCGCGTTAGCCTCAGTAGCCACATACGCTGATCGGAGTGTCATTCATAGTGTAACACCCAACAAGAATGTGAAACAACTTATTAGTATTGGGTTAGAGTTGTTTGATTTCCACTAACGTAATGTTAGATTGCTATCTGAGAAAGTTACGTAACGTTAGTCTACTGTATGTGAGCTGGCTGGCTACACCATTTGCGGCATTTGCCATGTATAATCTGTAGGCAAAACGGACTGCATATAAACGGCTGATGACTCATAACTTCCTATCACGTTTGAATAATGCTGTAAAGTTAAGTAAAAATGCATTTCAATAGTAATGTATATAAATTAAGAGCTTACCGATTGAGAGCTAAATCCACTGCCGACAGACGAGACGCAATATTTACTTCCTAGTCCACTCTCTCTCTCTGCCTCTCTCTCAGTTTGCCGAGGGCGGAGCTCGTCCAGCACGTTGTCACCAGCTGTATGAGAGCGCCCCCGCTGGTCATTGTTAACATTAACCACGCAAAACGGCATCAAAACGGCCGGCAAACAGCTGTTCCATGACTAATTCTGGCTGGATCTGTACAAAACCTTCCTGCTCACCTACAAATCCCTTCACGCTCTGGCACCTCAGTACCTCACTGACCTCCTCCACCCCTACACTCAGTCACGGTCCCTACGATCCACGGACACTGGTCAGCTCTCCATCCCCCGAACCAGACTGCGGACCTTCGGGGACAGAGCCTTCAGTGTGGCAGCTCCCACTCTCTGGAACTCCCACCCCGCAGAACTCTGCACCGCCCCAATGCTCAAAACCCACCTCTTCAACTTGGCCTTTAACCCCTAATCTCTCACTTTAAATGTATATGTTATGTCTGTCCACTGTCTGTTACTTTGTTTCCCCCCCCCCCCTATGTAAAGCGACCTTGGGTCCCTTGAAAGGCGCTATATAAAATGAAGTTATTATTATTATTATTATTATTATTATTATTACACACACAAAATGCCCTGCTATATATATCTCATCCCACTGTATTGTTATTTTTATTCTAATTAACAGTTAGTGTATATAACTTGACCACATCTGTTCTTTTGAACATTTGGTGCTTATTTCTATTGCAAAATTGGCCTTAATTCTAATTAAACTGTGGCAATAAAAGATCTTGCTGATACCTGTAGACATCCTGTACGTTGCGTTTCCCTGTGTCCCAGATAGAAGGAGCACGTTCAGTGTTAGACTAAGACTCCCAAGATGCAACACTGAACGGCACAGGAAGTCCTTCATTCCGACAGCCATCAGACTTTATGACGCATCACTGTGCCTCACTGCATCACTGAGCACAGTGACGGTACAATCTGGCATCATCTTCCTGGATTTTTACTTTTTAAATCGCCATTTTACAATTAGACACTTATGACTTGACTGTATATTTCTGTATATTTTAGAATGTATATATATACATATCGCTATGTATACCCCGGACCATATTTTCTATTGTTTTCTATTCTTATTCGTTGACTTTTGGTTTTTCACTACCTAAATGTTTACTGTTTACTGTGAGCGATCTGTAGTGCCGAATTTCCCTCTGGATAAATAAAGTGTTTCTATTCTATTTATTTTCTATTCTATTCAGATCAACCCGGAAACCTCGAGCTGGTCATTAAAAAAGAAGAGGCTCAGGACACACTAGATCCACCCATGGATACGTGCGTTGAGATGAAGGAGGAGCCCATAGACCAGGATTACTGTACGTTACTTTCTCTTTATCTTGATGTTGTCTCCTCCTTCCTCTCCTCAGCATGTTTGTCTCTGTTTCTTTCTCTCACATCTGAAGGGAGATCCCCCCCCTTGAACGGCCCTTCTAAGGTTTCTCTCCACCACATTGCCTGTGGTGCATTTTTATGGTGTTTTAGTTTTGTTCTTGATTTATTGTGATGTTTCTTCTTGACTTGTTTAAAGAAGACGTGTCCGGGGACATTAACGTGTGTTGTCGGGCCTTACAAATACATTTGATTTGATTCTCTTTATCTTGATGTTGTCTTCCCCTTCCTCTGCTCCAGCATGTTTGTTTCTGTTTCTTTATCTTGATGTTGTCTCTCTTCTGTTCTCAGCTCTTCTGTTCTCAACTCTTCTGTTCTCAACTCTTCTGTTCTCAGCTCTTCTGTTTCTCAACTCTTCTCTCAACTCTTCTGTTCTCAGCTCTTCTGTTCTCAACCCTTCTGTTCTCAACTCTTCTGTTCTCAACTCTTCTGTTCTCAACTCTTCTGTTCTCAACTCTTCTGTTCTCAACTCTTCTGTTCTCAGCTCTTCTGTTCTCAACTCTTCTGTTCTCAACTCTTCTGTTCTCAACCCTTCTGTTCTCAACTCTTCTGTTCTCAGCTCCTCTGTTCTCAACTCTTCTCTCAACTCTTCTGTTCTCAACTCTTCTGTTCTCAACTCTTCTCAACTCTTCTGTTCTCAACTCTTCTCTCAGCTCTTCTGTTCTCAACTCTTCTGTTCTCAACTCTTCTCAACTCTTCTGTTCTCAACTCTTCTCTCAACTCTTCTGTTCTCAACTCTTCTGTTCTCAACTCTTCTGTTCTCAACTCTTCTGTTCTCAACTCTTCTCTCAACTCTTCTGTTCTCAACTCTTCTGTTCTCAACTCTTCTGTTCTCAACTCTTCTGTTCTCAACTCTTCTCTCAACTCTTCTGTTCTCAACTCTTCTGTTCTCAACTCTTCTCTCAACTCTTCTGTTCTCAACTCTTCTGTTCTCAACTCTTCTGTTCTCAGCTCTTCTGTTCTCAACTCTTCTGTTCTCAACTCTTCTGTTCTCAACTCTTCTCTCAACTCTTCTGTTCTCAACTCTTCTGTTCTCAACTCTTCTGTTCTCAACTCTTCTGTTCTCAGCTCTTCTGTTCTCAGCTCTTCTGTTCTCAACTCTTCTGTTCTCAACACTTCTGTTCTCAGCTTTTCTGTTCTCAGCTCTTCTGTTCTCAGCTCCTCTGTTCTCAACTCTTCTCTCAACACTTCTGTTCTCAACTCTTCTCTCAGCTCTTCTGTTCTCAACCCTTCTGTTCTCAACTCTTCTGTTCTCAGCTCTTCTGTTCTCAACTCTTCTGTTCTCAACTCTTCTGTTCTCAGCTCTTCTGTTCTCAACTCTTCTGTTCTCAACTCTTCTGTTCTCAACTCTTCTGTTCTCAACTCTTCTGTTCTCAGCTCCTCTGTTCTCAACCCTTCTCTCAGCTCTTCTGTTTCTCAACTCTTCTCTCAACTCTTCTGTTCTCAACTCTTCTGTTCTCAACTCTTCTCAACTCTTCTGTTCTCAACTCTTCTCTCAACTCTTCTGTTCTCAACTCTTCTGTTCTCAACTCTTCTCAACTCTTCTGTTCTCAACTCTTCTCTCAACTCTTCTGTTCTCAGCTCTTCTGTTCTCAACTCTTCTGTTCTCAACTCTTCTGTTCTCAACTCTTCTGTTCTCAGCTCTTCTGTTTCTCAACTCTTCTCTCAACTCTTCTGTTCTCAGCTCTTCTGTTCTCAACTCTTCTGTTCTCAACTCTTCTGTTCTCAACTCTTCTGTTCTCAACTCTTCTCTCAACTCTTCTGTTCTCAACTCTTCTGTTCTTAGCTCTTCTGTTCTCAACTCTTCTGTTCTCAGCTCTTCTGTTCTCAGCTCTTCTGTTCTCAACTCTTCTGTTCTCAACACTTCTGTTCTCAGCTTTTCTGTTCTCAGCTCTTCTGTTCTCAGCTCCTCTGTTCTCAACTCTTCTCTCAACACTTCTGTTCTCAACTCTTCTCTCAGCTATTCTGTTCTCAACTCTTCTGTTCTCAGCTCTTCTGTTCTCAACTCTTCTGTTCTCAACTCTTCTGTTCTCAGCTCTACAATATCTGACTCTTCTTTTCTCTTTTTTGTTGGAATTGTTTGATTCATTCAAATGTATTCTTTCTATTTTTGTTCACAAAATACCTAGCAAAAGAGACCTAGCAAAGAGAATTCTGGTTGACGTTTTTTTCCCCCTTCAAATTAAAAGTGTGGAAGGTTATACTTGAACGCTGTCTTAAGTAGGCGATCTGTTCTGTTCTTTCCTCCAGATGCCCCACAGATGTTTGTCTGTAAGGAGGAGGTTCTGCCTCAGCAGCACAAGAGGAGCCCCAGTCTGGGCCAGGAGGAGAGGAGGAGCCTCAGTCTGGGCCAGGAGGAGAGGAGGAGCCCCAGTCTGGGCCAGGAGGAGAGGAGGAGCCTCAGTCTGGACCAGGAGGAGAGGAGGAGCCCCAGCCTCAGCCAGGTTGACCCAGAGCCCCCGCAGATTAAAGAGGAGCAGGAGGAGACCTGGATCAACCAGGAGGGGGAGCAGCGCCTCCAGTGGCCGGAGGAGGCCGACACCAAAGACTCCATATACACTGTGACCTGCGTCAGACGCCTCCACGGTCAACACCGGTCCACGCTTCTCAGCCAGACTGCAGGACGCAGAGAGGGAGAGCCACGTCTCGGAGAGGGAGAGCCACGTCTCGGAGAGGGAGAGCCTCTGCCTGGCACCTCCACCGCTGAGACGGAGGCCGACGGAGAAGGCTGGGGAGAATCAGAACCGACCAGTGACTGTCAGCCCCTCTCTTCAGACTTTTCTGTAGCCGAGAGCGAGGACACCGACGGGGACGAGGACGGGACGGAGAGCGGGGGACCTCGGTCGGGTTTAAACGCGAAGAAATCGCAGACGTTGAAAAGACACAGGTCTGTTATCGGTTCTAAGGGTAAGAAATCTATGGAGTCGGCCAGTGAGGATGCAAGGTGCAGTGTTTGTGGGAAAGGGTTTACTCGACAAGATAGTGTACAGGACCACATGAACACTCATACTGGAGAGAGACCATACAGCTGCAGTGTTTGTGGGAAAGGGTTTACTCGACAAGATAGTGTACAGGACCACATGAACACTCATACTGGAGAGAGACCATACAGCTGCAGTGTTTGTGGGAAAGGGTTTAGTCGACACTCTAATGTACAGATGCACATGAAGATCCATACTGGAGAGAAGCCATACAGCTGCAGTGTTTGTGGGAAAGGGTTTAGTCGACACTCTGATGTACAGATGCACATGAAGATCCATACTGGAGAGAAGCCATACAGCTGCAGTGTTTGTGGGAAAGGGTTTAGACGACAGGACTGGGTACAGAGGGGGGGGGGGCGGAGCTGAGCGATCATGGAGTAGACGTGTTTCACATGAGCTCCCTTCTACCGTGCTGAATATACGTTTCTCCCCATTAGTCTTTATTTTATTTTTATTTGTTTTTTATCTGTTTGCTAGGTCGTCGTGTTTAGTATACTGTCGTCGACTTTTTTCGACTTTCTGCGATGACTGGGGTGGAAACCAGAGCCATGAGCGCCCCATCCAGCAAACCACCACCACCCGGCCTGGCCGCATCGTCGTCCGGTGTCTGGGAAATAAGCGAAGCTGTGCTCTTGGTCATGACCAAGCTACACGCAGACTCTGAGGCACGCGTCGCTGAAGCACAGAAGAAAGTGTTGGCGGATTTTTGTGTCAACCTCCGTCGTGAGATATCGGAGGAAATACGGCTGGCGGTGGTCCCGCTGACAGACAAGATGGAGTCGATTCACGCTGCCTCATCGGCTAATGCTAACGAACTAGCCATGCTAATGACGGAGGTATCATTACAGTGCGAGAAGATGGCGGGTCTCGAATCCGCCCTGCTGGCTAGGCAGGCTGAAGTCAACAAACTACAGTCGGCAATGGAGGAGATGCAGTCCCGGGATAGACGCCACAACGTCAGGATTGTTGGAGTACCGGAGACCAGCGGTGAAGGCCGTCTCTCTGAGACCATGCCCGAACTGCTGCAGAAAATACTAGGGACGGACGTCCTCCCTTCGCCTCCTGTCTGTGAGTCGGCCTACAGAGCGGGCAGGTTTTCTCCCGGCGTGAACAAAGAGCCGAGGCCCATCATAGTCAAGCTGAACAGGCTTCAGCAGAGAGAACTCATCATGCGGTCGGCTCGTACCAGAAGGGGTAATCTGAGGCTTGGCGATCACAAAGTGGCCATTTTCGAGGACTTTACGCCGGAGGTTCAAGCACAGAGAGGCGAATACAAGGTGGTCCTGACTAAGCTATGGAAACTAGGCCTGAGGCCCACGTTATTCGCTCCCGCGAAATTATCTGTATTGGAGAAGGTCGATGGTCAGCGTTCATTTTGGTCGTTGGCTAAAGCGAAGGAATATCTCGCGGCGATACCTGAGACTGTTGCTTGATATCTATGTCGGGTGAGTGACTTGGCGGTGTGTGCCTATATACGTTGATTAGGCCGACTATTCACAAATACTTGCTGTCATGCCCAGACATGCTAACTGCCCATTGCCCATCCAACTAGCGGGGCTTCCCAATGACTTCTGTTACTTGCTAAAGCTGACCTCATGGTCGTACTTGTGTATCGCCTCGTTGGAAGCTAGCGAGCTAGCTGAACAATGTACATAATAGGCTAACGTGCTATCCGGATTCATCACTAGCTTACGCGCTAGCCTCGGGCTAGCTAAGCGGGCTTCGTCTATCGTCTGCGCTGAGACATTCGAGACCCGTTAATGGTTACGTATTTTGGTTGCTGTTGCTGTTCAAAGTGACATTGGTTTGCACAATTCAAGAGTGATCGGGTCCTTAATTAACTAACTTCTGGTATGCTTTTATTTTTATATCCAGGTTGTTTTGAGCTTTGGGATCCAATAGTAGAAGCCAAGGTCGGTTGAATATGCATATACAATATATGATAACAGGTTTGGTCGGGTATGGCTTGCACTTTATGGCTATATGGTTGTATGGCTTGCACTTTAGCCATAACCCTCTTTTCCTTTTTTTTTTCTTCTTATTGTCGCTGTTTTTATGTCATCTGTATGCGCGATTTAAATGTGATCCGATTCTACCTTGGACTAACTGCTGATATGCCTTAATTTTGTTTTGAATTTTCCGTGATCCATTTGTGCTATAACGTTGCGACATTAATATGCAGACTCCAAGGTAGATGGTGAAGTGGATTTCCCAAGCTATTTCGGTTCTGCTCTGATCAGAACCGGGTTGCGTTAGTACTCTGCGTTGTGATTCAATACTTTTAAGCTCTGGGAATCACTTCTCTTCAAACTGAGCGGTGCAGGCAGAAGGAATTAGGAGGAAAGTAGTATAACAGTTGTTTAATCAAAGTTTAAGAGTGTATACAAATTACAATAAGAAAATGCTATAGTTGTGATCACAAACACTATGCCGTGAGTGATACAACCAGACTAAAGAAGAGAATGCTAGTTGTTGAGTTGTTGAAAGTCTCTGTTGTTTGATAACAAAGAGTTGGTTTTCCCTCCAAAAAGTCCTTTGTCCTTGTTGCCTGCTGCCTTGCCTTAGATGGTAGGTGTTGTCCTGTGGGTTGGGTTGTTCCAGAGTCCCTCTCCCCCATCACACCTGGGATCTTATAGCCAAGGCCCAGTGTCTCGGAGTTGATGACATCATCACATTATTTCCTCCAATCACAAGCCTGCTAAGCTTGTATTTGAAAAATAGGGGTTTGGCTTAATAGCCCAACCCCCTTCACATAACTGCAAACGGAGGCTGTCCTTACACAGTCAACAATATACTGTCCTTTGTTTAATACTAACAATCTACCTTAAACATTGCATTATTTTCATTTCCTAATATCTATATTTGAATTACAATTGCCCACATAAACACAGATATATTTCTACTGACTTTCAGAAAATATCTAACAAATCATAAACATTCTGTTAGCTTAATAGAATACAAATCAATACCATAGATCAGAATATAAAACCATCAATTAATCAAATTGAACATAAATTGGAAACAGCACAGACACATTAACTAATTGTAGACATTGAATTTCTGCAAACTGTAGTTCAGATCAGTACAAAATGCTCATATCTCTGATCTGGGTGTGTGTATATATATATATATATATATGTATGTGTGTCTATTTGTGTCTGTGTGCGTGTGTGTGTGTGTGTCTATGTGTGTGTGTGTGTGTGTGTGTGTCTGTGTGTGTGTGTGTGTCTGAATGTGTGTGTGTGTGAGTCTATGTGTGTGTGTGTGTGTGTGTGTCTGTGTGTGTGTGTGTGTCTGAATGTGTGTGTGTGTGAGTCTATGTGTGTGTGTGTGTCTATGTGTGTGTGTGTGTGAATGTGTGTGTGTGTGTGTGACTATGTGTGTGTGTGTGTGTGACTATGTGTGTGTGTCACAGGAAACTCCAGCGAGATAACATGTTTACGTGACCTTTTGGTCTTTTGATGTCTCCTAAAAGGAGACATGTTTCTCTAGAATTTCCTGCCCTTTGTTCTTACACACCCCCTAAAGGGAAGTAAGTATTACCCCAGCTGCCACTATATGCAAATGCCCTCCTGGGGTGACCACAAGGTCTTGGTGACACAATATGATTGTTGTTCCACTTTGACTGTTTCTTTAAGACTTTTACACCACAGTTTGATTAGATCCTTGATGATTTATGTTTGGATTTTACCACAATGGTTACAGGGTTGATGTTGAGTAATTATATAATAATGGCTAATTTTTCCATTATAGCTGTCATGTTAGGGCCAAGGCCCACGTTGGCTCTCGACCGAATATACATAAAATGTGTGATAACAGGCTGGCTTAGGTTTAGCTTTGCTTGCACTTTAGCCATAACCCTCTTTTTCCTTTTTCTATTATTGTCGCTGTTTTAATGGCATTTGAATGAGCAATTTAACTGTGATTCGATCCTACCTTAGACTAACTGCTGATATGCTTTGATTTTGTTTTGAATTTTCCTTTTTCCATTTATACTATAATGTTGCAACATTAATATGCAGACTACGAGGTAGTTGGTCACAGGGTTGATGTTGAGTAATTATATAATAATGGCTAATTTTTCCATTATAGCTGTCATGTTAGGGCCAAGGTTCATGTTGGCTCTCGAACGAATATACATAAATATGTGATAACAGGCTGGGTCAAGTTTAACTTTGCTTGCACTTTAGCCATAACCCTCTTTTTCCTTTTCCTATTATTGTCGATTCTTACATAGGTTATGTCATTTCAGCCGTTGTGCCTGATCAGAGGGACTGCTTCAGGGGTGCACTTTAACCATAACCCCTTTTTTCCCTTTCTTATTTTTGTCATTGTTTAATTGACATTGTTCACACAATTTTGCACAATTAACCTGTGACCCGATCCTGCCTTAGACTATCGGCTGGGATGCTTTAATTTAATTTGGTTTTGAATTTTCCTGTACCCATTTGGGCCATAACATTGCGACGTTGAAGCGCAGATTCGGAAATAGATGGTTGCAGGTTGATGTGGAGTTATTATTTAATAATGGCTATTTTTACCATTATGGTTGTCTTATGTTGGGGCCAGTGCTCAGGTGGTTTTCGACCGATATCTTTATTGAATTTTATTTTTATTATTATTTGTGTTTATTGGACTAGTGGGGGTTTACTCAGGGGTTTAACTAGAGGGGGGTTGGAGTGGGGAGCGTCTTTTTGGATCCATGTCTCTAGTGGGAAGTGATAGGAAGATGACCATCCTCAGTGGATGGGGCATAGGGTGGGGATTGGAGAGTGGGTATAGGGGGGCTTATAATAGGACGGGTGGGTTAGGGTTTAGAGTAGAAGGAGGGGGGGTTGTAGCTGGGGTGGTATTTTTATGTGTTTTATGTACTGTTGTCTTATATGTGTGTAATTGTTCCTCCTCTGAACTCCTGGGATTGACCGTCTGGGCCCGCCTGGATCGGCGCCTCTGTACTCAGCCTGGCTGCACTGGTATGTTCTCTACGCATTTAGACGAGCTCGACCATGGCTAAATTGAATATTTTAATTTGGAACGCAGGAGGGCTTAACGCCCCACACAAGCGTGCCAGTGTCCTTTGGCTATTGAAGAGGAGAAATATTGACCTTGCTCTCCTTAGTGAGACGCATTTATTGGTAGGTGACGTGTCAAGACTGGCAAATCGGCAATATCACGTTATCTCCTCATCCTCAGCCGATGATAAGACGAAAGGAGTAGTCATAGTTACAAGACGTAACCTTGATATCAAAATCTTGGATGTATGGTCGGACACGGAGGGAAGGATTACTATAGCAAAAGTTGAATTCTTGCATAGGAAGATGGCTATAATAGCATTGTATGCTCCTAACACATTTGATTCAGCGTTCTATAATACAATCACGAAGAATATGTTGGAACTTAACGGATACGCTCTCATTGTGGGTGGCGATTTTAATGCGTGCTGGGATGCGGAGATGGATAGGTCCGGGCCCTCTGAAACGAGCGACCAAAAACGGGCCTCTAAGGCCCTTAGGATGTGGGCCAAGGACACGGGGCTCACAGATCTTTGGCGCTTATCCAACCCCACCCTCAAAGATTACTCTCACCTGTCAGCCAGACACAAAAGCTTCTCTCGAATTGACTATGCATTCGCGTCCCCTAATATGTTTGATAGTTTCGATGTCTCATTGGTTCCCTTGGCTCTCTCAGACCACAAGGGGATTTTCCTTACGGCAACCTTTGGCAGGCTCTCCGCAAGAGCTCCCAGATGGCGTTTTAATTCGACCTTGCTAAAGAACGATGACTTCTGTTCTGAGTTCAGGAGTAAACTAGCTGAATTTTTGCAGATCAACGTTGGCACAGTAGAAGACCCTAGGGTCCTGTGGAACGCATTGAAATGATTTATCAGGGGTCATGTCACACTATTTGCCTCCAATTTGCGAAAATCCCGGTCAAAAAAGCTAGAAGGACTGGAATCATTATATGCGGACCTATACGCGTCCTTGCAAACTAACTATAATGAACGACTAAACACACAACGTAAGATAGTCAAAAAAGAAATAAACTCCATACTTAAACAACAGTCTGAGTTCTTGATACATAGGACAAGACAAAATTACTATTTTCACGGCTCCAGACCTAGCCATCTATTGGCAATGAAAATACGCTCAAATGATCATTTCTCGGATATCCCCTCGATTAGGACGAGCCAGGGTGCAGTCACTACTGATTCGAAAAAGATCAATGACACTTTTAAAGAGTTTTACTCACAGTTATATAGCTCAGAGGGTAATCTTGATGACTCTAAATTTGAATCGTTCATTGGCGGGCTTGAGATACCCCACATTTCTGAGGAAGAGGCCAAGGAACTGGGGAGACCGATTACTCTTGTGGAATTGAGGGAGACGATTGTTGAAATGCAGAGGGGTAAGGCACCAGGCTGGGATGGTATTCCACCCGAAGTGTATTTAGCTTTCTGGGACCAACTGGGTCCATTGATGCTCGACATGATCAATTACGCTATCGAACAAGGGGAGTTCTCAAGAGATGTCAATATGGCGTTGATTTCTTTACTTCTCAAGAAGGACAAAGATCCCAATGATTGTGGTAGCTACAGACCCTTGAGTCTTCTCGGGGCCGATTTAAAAGTGTTTGCCAAGGTGCTGGCCCGTCGCCTGCAGAGATTTATGTCTGTATTGGTACACTGCGATCAAACTGGTTTTATCCCGGGGCGTCTGGCTGCAGATAATCTTAGGAGGCTGTTGCATGTAATCGATAACAGTAAAGACAATACAACTCCATCCACAGTTCTGTCTTTGGATGCCATGAAGGCGTTTGACAGACTTGAGTGGTCATACCTGTGGAAGGTACTTGAGGTCATGGGTCTTGGGAAGAGTTTTATTCATATGATTAAAGTCCTGTATGCCTCGCCGTCTGCGATGATACTGACAGGCAAAAACTGTTCCACACTCTTTCCAGTCTCCAGATCTTCTAGACAGGGTTGCCCTCTGAGCCCAGGACTGTTCGCGCTCTCCCTCGAACCTTTGGCCCAATTTATTAGGCAATCGGAGGACATCGTCCCCATAATGGTCAATAATACTCCACACAAAATTGCTCTCTATGCGGATGACCTGCTGATTTTCATGGACGACCCATCCCGGTCGGCCACAAAATTATTGAGGATAATCGACGACTTTGGTAAATTGTCAGGCTTTAAGATTAACTGGAACAAATCAGCCTGCCTACCTCTTAATGAGCTGGCCAAGGCGGTACGACTACCAGCTGATATTCCCATAGTAGAACATTTTAAATACTTGGGCATAGAGATATTCCCCACGCTGAACCAAATTACTAAGTACAACTTCACGGGTACTTATGATCAAATACGCCAGGATCTAGACAGGTGGTCGTCCCTTCCTAACTCCTTACAAGCCCGGGCTTCCATAATCAAAATGAACATCCTGCCTAGGATAAATTTTATTAGCTCAATGCTCCCCCTGCCCCCTCCAATAGACCACTGGCGCAAGGTACAATCGATGGTATCTAAGTTTATCTGGAATAACAAACGCCCGAGAATCAAAAGGGCTACTACTCAACGTAGAAAACAAGATGGGGGCCTCGCAATCCCTGATTTTAAACTTTATTTCTGGTCCTTTTCACTGAGACCTCTGATGTGCTGGCTAGACCCTGTAGAGGCTGTATCGTGGCGCTCCTTAGAAGCGGCGGCGGTATCTCCGCTAAGATTGCAGGATGTAGTGTACTCCACTGTCTCTATTTCGAAATGCCGGCTGAGGTATGGACCGATCATAACTCACGTGATCCAAACGTGGCGTAATGTACAGAGGTCGTGTGGGGTTAAATGCCCATGGCACCTGGACTCTCCAATTTTTAATAACCAGCAATTACTTGTTGGGCACAAGCCGGTTAATATTCCTCAATGGCAAAGGAGGGGAGTGCATACTCTGGAGGATATTTATGATAAGAACGGCCTCCGTGCGTTTCAGGACTTAAGAGAATTTTATGATCTACCCGGCGAGTCCTTCTTTCTTTACCTTCAACTAAGGTCAGCACTGAGGGCACATGGCGTACCGTGGGCTCAAGCTTTGCACCCACACCCCTTCCTCAGGCTCATAGTGGACAGGACGACATCCAGAGGGTTTGTCTCAGACTTTTATACGCTCTTAATTCAATCCACGTATAAAAATGTATCATTGGATACAATCTGGCGTGTGGATATCCCGGAGTTGGACCCCGAGTTTGACTGGGATGATGTTTGGGCAAATGTGGCATTATCTTCCCGCAACCCCAATCACCAGCAAATTAATTTTAATTATATTCATAGGACCTATCTTACACCTAGGAAGCTATTTGCTATGGGACTGATAACCGACTCTCGGTGCACTTTGTGCTCTCAAAAGGCCACTGGCACTTATATGCATATGTATTGGGATTGCCCACCAGTGGCCCGCTTCTGGAGGTCAATAACGGACAAACTTTCAGATCTGTGTGGCTTAACTATCCCATTCACAGCTGTTACGCTACTCCTGAACGATATAACGACACTACCCGCGTCCGTACAACTGAAAAGGGTTGTCCTAGCGGGCGTCACAGCAGCGAAAAAGCTAATAGCAATGAGATGGAAGGAGCCTGAGAAGCTTACAATGATTAACTGGTCCCTAACTCTATTGGATGTGATTTATCTTGAGATATCCACGGCCCGGGTGATCGGGGTGGGGCAGGCTGGGATTGACCTGTGGTTTGCAGCAGCTGAGAAGGTAAAGACCGCCGTGTGCGGCTGAGCGGGGTTGGGGCGCTTGATCGGGGGGGTCCGGCGGTCTCTGGGGAGGGGGAGGAGGAAATGTCTTGTCTGTCTTGGTTTTTGTCTTGTCCTTCTTAACTTTGACTGGGGGGATTTTAGGGAGGGTAGGTATTTAGCTATTCTGCGCTATATGTCAATTCACATGCCATCTCCCCAAGGGACTAATATTGGCAGACTGATTGACCTGTTAACCAACTTGGAGGAAGAATTTCTTTCTTCTTACACTTTACCTTCTGCGAGTTTGGCAGTCTTGAACATGTGTAAGGGACCTAGGCTATCTACAATAAATCTGCGGCAACACTCTCATAAACAATCTTTTAAGTCACTCCACTTGTAAAGGTGGGGAAAGGTTGGCATGTTTGAAGACATTTTTGTTATTGAAATTGCCATCTGTATTTGATAGGTTGGACGCTGTTCTTTTTCTTTTGTCTTTATAATTTATTATTCTGTATTATTATTGTTTGTTATTCTCCTGTGAAGTTATGTTTTTTGTTACTGTGGTTATTGTGTTGTCCTGTTTCGTGTAATTAATAATAAAAAAATTTGATCAAAAAAAAAAAAGGACTGGGTACAGAGGCACATGACGACCCATACTGGAGAGAGACCATACAGCTGCAGTGTTTGTGGGAAAGGGTTTGGACAACACCAGCATGTACAGGACCACATGAAGACTCATACCGGAGAGAGACCATACAGCTGTGGTGTTTGTGGGAAAGGGTTTACTAAAAACTCACACTTAAAGGTGCACATGAAGACTCATACCAGAGAGAGACCGTACAGCTGCGGTGTTTGCGGAAAAGGGCTTGTTCAATCCTCAAACCTGAAGAGGCACAAGATAACTCATACCGGAGAGAGACCATAGAGTTGGCTCATGTTGGTTAAGAAGACTCGACCGTCTCCACTGAGGAGGATCCCAAGTTACAAGTGACGGGTCGTGTAGAAGAGAAGAGAAGGAACGCGCCGACATTATGGGAAATGAGCTCACTGTCTTCTCCAGAGTCGAGACAAGAAGAGAGCTACCGATTTCCTCTCTTCTGTGTTCAGTGGAAAGCTAGCCGGCTGCAAGCTAGAATAGAATAGAATAGAATAGAATAGACTTTATTGTCATTATACTTTCGTACAACAAGATTCGGGACTCGAACTTGAAGGAAAACTCCAACATTTTGGGAAATTAGCTTACCGTCTGGCGTCTTCTCCAGAGAGAGACAAGAAGATAGATACCAGTTTCCTCTCTGTGTGTTCAGTAGAAAGCTATCTGGCTGCATGTTAGCCTAGCTTAGCACAATGAATGGAAGCGGACATGACCCGGTAGCCTTCGGGAGAGGTGTTAGTTGGACAATGGGTAGGCTACCCAGTCATGTCCACTTCCATTCATTGTGCTAAGCTAGGCTAACATGCAGCCAGATAGCTTTCTACTGAACGCACAGAGAGGAAACTGGTATCTATCTTCTTGTCTCTCTCTGGAGAAGACTGTAAGCTAATTTCCTTTTTTTTTATCCACTTTTTCTCCTTATTTTTCTATTTTTCTCCCATCCCAATTTCGTGTATCCAATTATCCCCTCCCCTGTCTTGAACGTTGCTCGACTATGCCCCCCACTGGTCGGTTGTAGGGAGGATAGAAGCCTTGCATCACGTGTTCCCTCCGGCACACGAGGAGGCAGCCTGTCACATCTTTTCACCTGCCAGCGCGGACTCTCATTGGCGAGGTGTAACGCATGGGAGGCTCACACTACCCTCGTCACTTCCTGTCTCTGCTGTGCAGGCGTCCCCCAACCGACCTGTAGTGGTTGCTGTCCACAACGTCCAATCTTCACCCATCGACTTCCACCCGCCGACTCTGCCAAATGAGCCAGTATGACGGCCGGCCCAAGCCGAACAATTGTGTGTATTGAGCCGTACTGTATTGTACCCATTCTGCAATCTGTTAATAAAATTTCCATTCAATCAATCACCGTTCAGATTTATTGATTGAATAAAAGTTTTATTAACAGATTGCAGAATGGGTACAATACAGTATGGCTCAATACACACAATTGTTAACACTTTGGCGACCACACTCTTGCAGCGATTTATGCCTCAGAGGACAGAGGTTTGTTTACAAACCGATGTACTTTATTTTTTTTATTTTTTTATATATATTTTTTGGCGTTTTATCGCTTTATTTATTCTACTGGGCAGTCCAGTAGAGGGAGACAGAGGAGGAATGGGAGACAGAGTGGGGGGAAGACATTCGGCAAATAACGACGTGTTCGGGAGTCGAACCCGGGTCGGCCGTGTCGCGGCTGAGCGCGCTATGTGGTTTGCCACTGGGGCGCCTCCCCGATGTACTTTCTAAGAGCTATATATATAATTTATAGTATTGCTATCTGTCCATTCTCATTGTCACTTGAGTGCATAAACCGTGCCTTCATAATGGCTTAAAGAAAATAAAAATCCATCGGTTGGTTGTAATTTTATAGCGTCGTGAATATAAGGTTTATCGCCATTTCTGCTGTATATATACGAATGAAATAAAACAAACTGCGTAGCATCCGGACTATTACAGAGCATCTATGGATGAAATGGGGGCGGCGGGGAACGCCGATTAGTATTATTTATTAGCAATATAGTGTGCGTTCAATTAGCCATGTTCACTGATCGATCACGTTAGGTTTTAAAACAATGTCCAATCCAGCTGTAATTTGGGGGAATAGTATCCTACCGTCAGGCCATGTGATCGCCTGCAGCATTTCTTCATTAGTCATCGGATTCTGGTAGATTGATATGTCCATTGGCTAATCATAAATCCCATTATTCTAGGCTGAAATATGCGTTCGGTAACGTGATCAAAGATGGAGGGTCTTCGTTTGGAATCGAGGCTCATATGATCCGCCCACAGACTGTAAAAGATTTTTTTTTTTAAATCCCTTCAATGATACTGCAGTGGAGCGATGGCGCCCCTAAGCGGATCTGGCCGGTATTGCATGTTTCGAAAATCAAATATGTGGGTAGGTCATGGATCTCGATCGCGGACGTTAATAGCGTTATAAATATGGAATAAAACAATAACAACTTGCCACGGCTATTATACGTGGCTCTGGTCCACAACGCATGGCACCGAAACACGTATATACTCGTGGACGGACGGCATAGTGTTAAGAGGATGCAGACCAGAGAAAGACTTTCGTCTTGTTTACATCAGGGTCCCCCATTTTCAATTCATAATGAATTGTAAGTAAGGGTGCAACTTGCTCTGTGCAATCCATTCTTTGTGGATCTAGCCATATGTGTCCTTATGCTAGCTTGCTATATCCTTCTGTTTACTATACAAGAACCTCTCCCGTTCTTATTTTTTAAAGTGACCTTTTCTATTGTGTAAGCCGGTGTCCGTTGAGTGTGGGCGTGTGCAGCATGTGTGTGTGTGTTCATGCTAAAGTGACTGCTTAGTGTGTGAGCGTATACAGTGTGTGTGTTGTGTGTGTGCTCATGTGTGCTTGTGTATGGAGAGTTCAGTGTTCAAGATTCTGATGGCCTGGGGGAAGAAGCTGAGCCGAAGTCTCTCTGTCCTAGTTGCTGGCGTTTGCCTGACCGCAGCAGCTTGAACAGGCTGTTGTTGGGGTGATGAGGGTCTTTCCTTATTCTGCAGGCTCTGGATTTGCACCTCTTGTTATATAAGGCCTGCAGGGGTGGTAGTGCAATACCCGTGGTACGCTCGGCTGAGCGCACCACTCTCTGTAGGGCCTTCTTGTCCTGTGCCGTGCTGTTTCCATACCAGGCAGTGATGTTTCCAGTCAAGATGCTCTCTACAGCTCCGGAGTAGAAGGACTGGAGTATCTTTCCCGATACTCTGAACTTCCTTAACTGTCTCAAGTGGTAGAGGCGCCTTCTTTACGACTGAGTCTATGTGTGTTGTCCATGTCAGGTCCTCTGAGATGTGGACCCCCAGGTACTTGAAGCTGCTCACCCTGTCCACGATAGCCCTGTTTATCCTCAGTGGTGTGTGTGTCCCCTGTTGTGTTCTCCTAAAATCCACGATCAGCTCCTTGGTTTTACCAATGTTCAGGAGCAGGCTGTTGTCCTGGCACCAGCGTTCCAGTACCTCAACCTCCTCCCGGTAGGCCTTCTCGTCGTTGTCAGAGATTAGCCCCACCACCACTGTGTCGTCCGCAAACTTCACTATGGAGTTGGAGCTGAACTTGGCCACACAGTCATGTGTGTATAGTGAATACAGCAGGGGGCTCAGAACACAGCCCTGGGGGGACCCGATACTCAGGGTGATGGTGTTGGAGGTCTGACCCCCCACCCTGACCGCCTGGGGCCTTTCACTCAGAAAGTCCAGTATCCAGGCGCTCAGAGCGGGGCTCAGACCCAGCTCGATCAGCTTGTCCACCAGTCTGGTGGGGACTATGGTGTTGAACGCTGAGCTATAGTCAATGAACAACAGTCTCACATAGCCCCCCTTCTGGCAGTCTAGGTGAGAGAGGGTGCTGTGCAGTACTTGGGAGACCGCATCGTCAGTGGACCTGTTTGGCCTGTATGCAAATTGCATAGGGTCCATATCACTGGGGAGGGAGGCACAAATGTAATCCTTAACCAGCCTCTCAAAACACTTCATGACCACAGAGGTGAGTGCCACCGGTCTGTAGTCATTAAGACCTGTTGGGGAGGGTTTCTTGGGTACTGGTATTATAGTAGACACCTTGAAACAGGCAGGGACCACGGACTCCGCCAGGGATAGATTAAATATGGTGGTGAACACAGGGGCTAGCTGGTTAGCACAGGACTTAAGTATACGTCCTGTTATCCCATCTGGGCCAGCTGCCTTTCTGGTGTTCACCCGCATAAATGTTCTTCTCACACTGTGTTCCGTCAATGAGAGAGTGCCCCCGCCCTCCCGCGGATGCCCCCCCCCTCCACGACAGCCGGCGCGTCAGTGACGTCGCTAGCCGGTGAGCTAGCGTCGCTACTGTCTGCGCCAAACCGAGCCTAAAAGGAGTTGAGCTGGTCCGCGAGAGAGGCGTCTGCATTCTCCATTGAGGGGGCGTTGACTTTGTAGTCAGTTATCGTCCGCAGTCCTCGCCATAAGCCTCTTGTGTCGTTCTGGGCCATTTGTGCCTCCATCTTATCAGCATACGTCCTCTTAGCAAGTTTAACAGCCTTGAGCAGAGTATAGACTGTCGCCTTATACTCCTCCATGTTTCCTGTTGCTCTGCCCAGGTTATAAGCAGTGGTGCGGGTTTTCAGAGCTGCTCGGATAGTACTGTCAACCCACGGTTTCTGGTTTGGGAACACCCTCACTTTTTTCGTGGGGACAATACTATCAGCAAGTGTTGTTATAAAACTAACAACCACCTCAGCGAACTCGCTGACGTCACTGGCGCTTCCCTGGAACATTTCCCAGTCGACGTCCTCGAGTGCATCCTGTAGCATGGCCTCTGATTGGTCGGACCACTGTTTTACCTCATGTGACACGACAGCGTCCCGTGATCTCTGCCTGTAGGCAGGAATAAGTCAAATGGCGTCGTGGTCAGATGTACTCTCCAGCTAAAGGAGGGGCCGGTACTGCCCTGTAACCGGCTTTGAATGGGGTGTAACAGTGGTCGAGCGTATTTCCTCCTCTTGTGGAGCAAGCGATGTGCTGAAAAAAGTGTGGCATCACTTTCTTCAGGTTCGCTTGATTGAAGTCGCCAGCTACTATCATGGCTGCGTCTGGATGTTTAATCTGTTGTTTGGTTAGGTGTCCTTGTAGACCCGCCAGTGCCCTGACGGTGTTGGCTTGTGGAGGAATATACACCGCCGTCATGATAATGGCGTGAATTCTCTGGGGAGGTGAAACGGGCGACATTGAACCGACAAATGCTCTAGGTCCGGTGAGCATGAATGGGACAGAATCTTTACCTCCTTCGGATTGTTGGTCAGAAGAAGTAGTCCTCCTCCAACGCTCTTGCCGGACTCTTCTGTACGATCTGCTCAAAAGACTGAGAAGGACTCGGACGGAGATATTATGTGGTCCGGAGTGGATGCTTTGAGCCATGTCTCCGTAAAGCACATAATATTGCAATTCCTCACGTCCCGGTCAAAACGGACCCTTGCGCGCAGATCGTCCATTTTATTCTCCATGCTCCAGACGTTTTCCAGCAGGATTGAAGGGATACCTGGCCGGTAAGGAGAACCTTTCAGCAGGGGCGTATCTAGACTCAGCACTCTACTGGGGCACAGGGGGGCCCGCGAATTTTTTTTTTGCCGGTTTTGGCCGGTTTTTGGGCGAAAATGGGTGTATTTTGTAACTTTTTAATTTTTTTTTTTACTTTATTTCGGTTTTAGGGTTAGGTTAGGGTTATGTTATTTAATTATTTTGGGGAGCCAGCCCCCCAAACTCCTGAAATGCATAGAAATCTATGAAATAAATAAAACAACCTGACATTTATATTAAAAAGAGCTAGCCCCCCAAACCCCTAAAATATATAGAAATCTATGCATTTTGGAACAGTTACTATATATATAGTCAAGAAAGCATTTAGTCATACTTAAAGTTTAAACTGCTTTACTTGCATTGAACATTGCATTGAACATTGAACATTGAGGAGACATCATTAGAAAGCACAATGTATGTTTCCATAGTTACGCAGATGACACACAATTGTACATCTCTGCTGAACCAAATGATCACACAGCTATAAACTCCATTTCCGCCTGTCTCTTAGCAATAAACAAATGGATGACGAACAACTTCCTAAAATTAAATGAGGGCAAAACTGAAATCCTACTAGTCGGTCCTATAACAAAAAGAGAAATGTTACAGAGCAATATGGGGCAACTTACTCCTTGGATCCAACCCGAAGTTACAAGTAAGTAACCTACACTGGCTTCCGGTAACATTGATTTCAAGGTCCTCCTCCTTATATACAAAGTATAAACATTGCGATCATCTACTACTGGTCTATTGAAGGTTCCAAGCCACAGTCTAAAGAAAATCGGGGATGCAGCCTTTGCTAACTATGCACCAAAGTTATGGAACACACTACCTATGGACATTAGGGAAGCTAGATCTCTTAATATTTTCAGAAATAAGCTAAAAACGTACCTCTTCACCATAGCCTTCTAATACACCCCGCTGTTGATTGTACTGTAGCATATGTTAGCCAGTGGCAGTGCTCGTGCAATCGGTAATGCTAGCAGAATGAATGGATGTAAACGGTAGGTTATGTAGATAACCTAGTTATATTAGTATTGGCTGAGCGTTCCGCTCTGAGCCTTATGAGATATACTATCTCCTATGATACCTAATGTATCTCCCACGAACAAAAAATACATGCACCACACCTGTATGGGGCTCCGCCCCCATGGTGGCACCGCCCATATAGCAGTGACTCTGGTCACCACACATCCTTCCTCGCCAAAAAACCCGTCCCAGGAAAAGATTCCTCAAGAGGGAACTTAGGGCCGCGCAGAGCGGAACGCTCAGCCAATACTAATATAACTAGGTTATCTACATAACCTACCGTTATATGCCGTATTTGCTATCGCGTTCCGCTCTGAGCCTTATGAGATATGGGGAAGAGCGGACGCGAAGCCCGACAAATGTACCCCCTGAGGACCCGTAAGCCCACATCAAGGGGTGCGGGGAGCCCTGTCACCCCATCCTCCCTAATGAAGGGGGGGCGCAGTCAACTCCACCTGAATGCGAACAAGAGGGAAACTAGAACCCCTTGAACACACCGTACAGGCGGAACCACGTGTGACTCAACACACTGTGGCCCATACCCATACACTCCTGCTACCCGACCAAAGGACGGGAAGCAGGAAAGGCCACAGACCCCAGAACCGCCTGGGAGACAGAACCCCCGGTCATGTCCATGAGGAAAAACCTTACAAAGGAGCCCGGGGAGGACCATGAAGCTGCAGCACAGATGGCCTCCACCGAGGCCCCACCCAGGAGAGCGGCAGAGGCAGCCACCCCACGAGTGGAGTGCCCCCAGGGGGATCCTGCCCAGCCAACGTGTAGCAGAGGGTAACACCCTCGCACAACCAATGGGACAGGCGCTGCTCCGACAGTGCCTTACCAGCACGAGCCCCACCGTAACAGACAAAAAGCTGGTCGGTAACCCTGAAATCCTGAGTACGGCTGAGGTAAATCCCCAAGCACGGACTGGACATGACAGGTGAAGGCCCGCATCTAACTCACTAGTGTGAGGAGGAGGACGAAACGCCTGAACCACAATATCCCGGGAGCGGAAGGAACTCCGGATATTCTTAGGCACGAAAGCAGGATTAGGTCGCAGAGTGACACCGCAATCGGTCCGAAAAGACAGGCACTCTGGACGTACCGAGAGAGCACAGAGCTCACCTACGCGTTTAGCGGAAGTGACAGCCAGAAGGAACGCGGTCTCGAAGGACAGCTGTCCCAACGGCGCCTGCTCGAGCGGCTCAAACGGAGCCAAGGAGCGTTGCACCGGCTTAACGCATCGAGCGCCAAGCAGGAAACGCTTCACAAGAGGGTGGCTGAACAAGACATCCTCTCAAACCCCTCATGATAGGAGGATATAGCTGCTGCATATACCCTCACCGTCGAAGCCGACAGTCTATCAAGGAGAGACTGGAGGTAACTAAGGACAGCATCCAGGGGGCAGGAGACTGAGTCCCGGCCCCCCGCCTTACACCACACTTGGAACATACGTCATCTGCCCGCGTAAGCGGAGCGCCAAGCAGGAAACGCTTCACAAGAGGGTGGCTGAACAAGACATCCCCTCAAACCCCTCATGATAGGAGGATATAGCTGCTGCATATACCCTCACCGTCGAAGCCGACAGTCTATCAAGGAGAGACTGGAGGTAACTAAGGACAGCATCCAGGGGGCAGGAGACTGAGTCCCGGCCCCCCGCCTTACACCACACTTGGAACATACGTCATCTGCCCGCGTAAGCGCGACAGTGGAGGGAGCATGCGCATTCCAGATGGTAACACCATCAGGATCAAGAACCTGCGCCCCTCAACGTACCCGTCCCAACAACTGACCTAACAGATGTATGGGAAAGAATCCCTGGCGGCACGGCATCGGTCCCAGACCTGCCTGGCCATGTCCAGACGCAATCCTCACCCGTCAGGATGAGGGCCGCCCCGCGACAGTACACCCGCCCGCCGCCTGGTGCAGACAGGGGGAGCGTACTCCTCCCTGTCTGTCGATACACGACACTGACGTCGTATCGTCCGTCCTGATAACACCATTTGTGGACCAGAAGGACCGCTTTCAACACCAACACATTGAACGTAGCGCAGACCGGGCAGCATGGTTTGCCAGCTGCCCCCTACTGCGTTGGCCCGACGCATCACCAGCGAGGGAGGCGTCGGTGAAAACGCGACGTGAGACAGCGCCGTAACCGTCCTAGGACGGAACCTCCCGAGCGTGTTGACAACACGCTCTGAGATGGATGCCCATAGCCCTCCAACCGTTGACTGGGAAGAGGAATACTCTACATCCAGTCTACAGCAACCCCAGGCTGGTAGAGACCTGCCTGGTACGAGACCTGACGATCCACCTTGACCGCGAAGGACCAGAACGTCATCAGGGCAGAACACTCCGTAACCCCGGACGACGCAGAGGCCCCAGTGCGGCCTCCACGCACTTGGTGAAGATGCGGGGAGCCAGAGAAAACCGAACGGCAGCCTCTGGTACTCATACGCTAACCCTGCAAAGGAAGCGTAGGTAAGCCCTAGGATGGAAGATCGGGGATGCGCATACGCATCCTACAGGTCTATGGAGGAGAACCAGACCCCCACCTGACAGTGTTCAACAGGTAGGAGACGATCCAAAAAATGCTGAACCTTCCCATGGGACAGGTCCAGCCTGGGTCTTACACCCCTCCCTCCCGACTTCTCGGGCAGAGAACACCGGGAGGAGAACGCCACGACGATGGCTTGCTTCGTCCACAGAGATTGGATCTCGTTGACCAGAGCTGTCACAGCTGGAGACCCCGACAATAGGGTCTGTACCAAACCTGAAAACGGGTGGGGTTGTGTAAACACAAGTCCCCGCCTCAGCGTTCTCTCCATCCACCTCGACATATGATACTGCCGTAGTCATATGTGACGACACTCCCAACGCACCCGCCGTCACGTGGCGCAGGTCCGCTAGGAACTGTAGACAGTTGGCCCGGTCCCCCCGCTGTGCGTAGCCAAACCTGGAACCGTGCGAGGAGCGCGTTCCGTGTCGGAACACCTGACCCTGACACCACCCACGAGGCAATCGCACCCAAGGGGGAACCCAGACAGAAAGGGCCGGTCTGATACGGGGGGCTTCCGATGAAAAAAGCCCCCCCACTGAACACCCCTCCAGAACATGCTGAAGGAGTTGTTCTGCAGCCGGACATGCAAGGTGTAAGGCCCCCATGGGTTCCTACACACCGTAGCCCTGCAGTGATATTACTACCACCCCAAAACATGTGAGCTGCGACCACTTGCCAATATTCCAGGAGTGGGAGGCACCAACATGATACCAGGCCTGGCGAAGGCGAGGCCGGGGAAGCCCGCACTGTGTGCCTCAAAAGGTTTCGAGCCCCCCTGCTGACAACACTTAAGTTGACAGACGTAACACCAGGCTCAACCAACACAGATCAAGGTGTGGGAGCCGCTTGACAGCACAACATTCTCACGGACAGACCCAGGCTCAGCCATAAACTGGGTGTCAGCCCCTGTCCCCATGAGAAGCGAAAAGGGGGGCCGCCCGCGCATCAACGAAGGCACACAACCCGCAGCCAAAGGAAACAATCAGAGCCCACTTCTTCCGCTGGTGTTGGGGAAGGGAGCGATCGGAGAGCGGGCTGCTCGCGGCAGGACGGTGACGGCTTGTTTGTTCAAGCCGAACCCATCCTACATGGCCGATCCCTCGGCCGCCAAGGCTGTCGGCCTTGTGGACACCTGTCGAATCGACGCCCAGGATACCTCTGGCGGGGGGAAAACATGGCCGCCTGTCGAGGGCCCCGTCATCGCCGCTGACGAGGCCGTGCTCTCTCTTCTTCTGGCTGCGCGGTGTGAGGCGGTGTAGGGCCTAGGACAATACCGCCCGCGCTCCAGCAGAAGACCAAAATCCCCTGCGGAGAGGGGAACCCTGAGCGGTTATAGCTTGCGGCTGGGTCAAAGCTAATAACGTCAACAACCTCGCGCGATGTGTCGACGTCGGCTGGCCCTCAAGGCCCCTCCACCAGACACCATTTTTCTAATAGAAAAAAAAACAGCAATTCGAACACAGTTCTAATCGTTGCCAATTCCATACCGTGGCGGTACAAGCCTTAACAGCCCACCAGCCACTCGCCAGGCCGACCCACCCATGGTGTCGGCCAGGCGGGGCATTGTTTCAATATATCAAAAACAAAGGACTGATGTTAACACGGAGCCACAGTGGTGATTGCAAACAGCACCCTCCACTGTGGTGTGCACCATGAAAGGGTTAAATGAATAAAAGAGCTAAACCACAAAATACTGTAGAATGAGCAAACCCATACACACAAAGTTAAGGGGAGACGGACCAGTCCCGCCTTCATTCAAAATATTCACAACAGGACACCAGCCCTAGTTTAGCCCATTTACCAAAAAAGGTAAACAAAGCCCCCCCCCCGCACTACTCCCCCAGTATACCGATTGACCGTCAGTATGAATGGTTGAGAAGAGAGAAAACTGTAGCAAGACAGACCTTCTCATAGCAGAGTGACAAAACGAAACAATAGCCCCCTACACAGGGCCGCCCCAGGAGGTGGGGGGCCTCGCGTCTAAAAACGCACAGGGCCTCACATTTCTCCCAGGCGGCCCTGCCCTTATACTACTGCAGCCTAGCGCCAGGCGATGTGGGACCCAAGACAACAATTGCCTGTGCACAGACACGCAACATGTTTACCATGTCGGCTGGACCCATAGCCCCACTACCCGACGCCAACCCAGATGGGAACACCGTTCAACAAACCCCGCCGGAACACAAGGTAAAATACCTGGCTAGGCAACCTAGCCACGGCCTACCCTGTTGTCAACCCATTTACCCGAAAAAGGTAAATAGAACTCAGCAAAAAAAACCACAACAGCTACCGACTGACCTTCATTGATGAACCGGGCAAGAGGAGGGAGAGTGACAACATCTCACGGCGGAGACATTAAAACAGCATAGCAATTAGCAGTAGTAATAGCATGCGGCATTAGCGATAGCATGTAGCATAGCATTAGATGTTTTAGCAGCACGCCCAAGACAGCTTGGAAACCGTTCCCTGCAGAGAACGTTCACCAAACCATCCTGCCCCCGGCGCCAACACACAACATGGTTGTGTTAACAAAACAAACCAGCATTACTAACACTAATACCCATGCCTGAAGACACAGGGCCTACCTGAGTACAAGCTGGCCCGACAGCCAGTCTTGTACAGCTGAACCTCGATGTGCTGTCATCAAACGAGGAACATCAACACAGGCCCGTCGTGTCGCCGAAAACATGCGTCGAAGATGCCAGGGGCCAGCAACCTCCGGTAAGCTTCCAACATTATGACTCTGATCTTTTCATCCTACTAGTTATCGTACGGTGCACGCATCCAAGTACGCTGGGACGAAAATAGAGGAAGGATGTGTGGTGACCAGAGTCACTGCTATATGGGCGGTGCCACCATGGGGGCGGAGCCCCATACAGGTGTGGTGCATGTATTTTTTGTTCGTGGGAGATACATTAGGTATCATAGGAGATAGTATATCTCATAAGGCTCAGAGCGGAACGCGATAGCAAATACGGCATATAACTTTATTTAACATATTGCATAATGGGTACAATACAATACGGCTCAATACAAACAATTGTTAAGGGAATGCAGACTGTTGTAGCTTGGACTGGGGTCCTTATAACAATAACTTGACAACACATGGTAGCTGCAGCTATTTGGGACAACTCCACACCCACACACACACACACTCTGTTGTCACCGGAAGGGGCACGCAGATGGTATCTACTGCGCATGGGCGTTTTCGCAACAACGGCTCCGTGCAGATTACACGTCTGTTGTCGGCGAGTTTTGGCGCTACTCCAAAACGGAAAACACAATTTAGCGTTTTCAGTAGGGCCACAACGTATCCGCCAAAAAACGCATTTCTGTGTAAAAGGGACAGCAAACGTATTCAAAAACGTATAAAAACTAGCACAAAAACAGTGTGTAACTATTTTACTCTGGCCATTCTATTGCATAATTTTACTATCTATTCTATTATTGCACTGTATTATTGGTGTGCAAACCAGTCAACTTACAAAAAAGAGCCTGTTGGAGGATTTCAACAAGATAAATGCGACAACAGTGCAAAATATTTCACTATAATATTTCAAAGCGAAGTAAAAAATATTATAATAATTATTTGATCATGTTAAATGATCATTTGATCATGTTAAAAAAAATAAAAATATTTATCAGTGGGGCACAGATGATCATCAGTAGGGCACGTGCCCTACTGATAGTGGTCTAAATACGCTGATGCCTTTCAGTCTCTTCTTAATTCCACTTCTGCATCCTCTGTGTTTACGTTTGGTCGCACGGCCATTGTCTTTGTTGCCGAATCTCCGGTGGCCAGCCTTGGCAAAAAGTGTTGTTAAACCCTTCTTTCAGGTCGGAGTTTAACTCAATCAGTGACTGGCGATCGTATGTCGTCGATGCCAGTGTTGTTTCTATAAAAAAAGTACTAAAAATAAACACAATAACAAAAAGTACGCACAATCGCTGCTGAGCTAACCCGATGGCGACTAGTGTTGACCACGCCATCTTTTCGGCGTCTGACAGAGTGAGTGAGGGGCGAAGTTTGGCGATGTTCCTAAGGTGGTAGAAGGAGTTTTTGTACAATTGTTTTATGTGCGCCTCAAAGGTCAGGTGAGGGTCCATTCTTACCCCTAGGTTGGTGATTGTTGGTGACAGGGTGATGTTTTGGCCGGAAAAAGTGATGGTGGTGGTGATGGTGGATGAGCGAACCTGCTGTGGGGTGCCAATAATGGCTTCAGTTTTAGAACTGTTATACACTGCTGTGCTTACGTAACCTAAAACACTTTTACGTAGCAATTCTACTTCTCAATAATAATAATAATTCATTTAATTTATAGAGCGCTTCTCAGTAACGCGAAGTCGCTGACAGTAGGCAGAGAGAAAAAAAAAAGAAAAAAAAGAAACATAGAACCACAGGGGAAACAGAGAACAATATGAAATATACAGGAACATAGAGCCACAGTAACACATGATTACAGTACTGTAAGTGAAGTACACAGAGAATGTGCCAATATACAATAAATTCACCAAACACTACACAAGACCAATGCTGCAGACTGATGAAAATATATTCCTACCTAAATCAATCAACATGTCAACATGGAGAATCACAACTAAACATATGTGATATGCACACTACAATAGCTGTAAGCTCAGCAAATATCAGACAAACATATACTGTATCCAGTACAGGTTACAATTACAGTGGGTACAATCACAGACAATTTTAAGAAATGAAAATAGAGTATAGAAAATACTAGACATTATCTGTTTGCCTAGCTGGGTCTGGCCAGAGAATTTATGGGACACTGGGACATGTTTTGTTGTGATTCTCCATGTTGACTGATTTGGGTATATGGAGAGAAATAATATATATTTCCATCAGTCTGCATCATTGGTCTTGTATTGTATATTTGCACATTCTCTGTGTACCCGGTCCAGGGATGACCAGGTGAGGGAAGGAGGATACAGGGGGAGGGGTGACCAGGTGAGGGAAGGAGGATACAGGGGGAGGGATGACCAGGTGAGGGAAGGAGGATACAGGGGGAGGGATGACCAGGTGAGGGAAGGAGGATACAGGGGGAGGGGTGACCAGGTGAGGGAAGGAGGATACAGGGGGAGGGGTGACCAGGTGAGGGAAGGAGGATACAGGGGGAGGGGTGACCAGGTGAGGGAAGGAGGATACAGGGGGAGGGGTGACCAGGTGAGGGAAGGAGGATACAGGGGGAGGGGTGACCAGGTGAGGGAAGGAGGATACAGGGGGAGGGGTGACCAGGTGAGGGAAGGAGGATACAGGGGGAGGGGTGACCAGGTGAGGGAAGGAGGATACAGGGGGAGGGGTGACCAGGTGAGGGAAGGAGGATACAGGGGGAGGGGTGACCAGGTGAGGGAAGGAGAATACAGGGGGAGGGATGACCAGGTGAGGGAATGAGAATACAGGGGGGAGGGATGACAAGGTGAGGGAAGGAGGATACAGGGGGAGGGGTGACCAGGTGAGGGAATGAGAATACAGGGGGGAGGGATGACAAGGTGAGGGAAGGAGGATACAGGGGGAGGGGTGACCAGGTGAGGGAATGAGAATACAGGGGGGAGGGATGACCAGGTGAGGGGAGGAGGGTACAGGAGGAGGGATGACCAGGTGAGGGGTGAAGGGTACAGGGGAGAGGGGGAGGGATGACCAGGTGAGGGGTGAAGGGTACAGGGGGGAGGGATGACCAGGTAAGGGGTGAAGGGTACAGGGGGAGGGATGACCAGGTGAAGGAATGAGGGTACAGGGGGGAGGGATGACCAGGTGAGGGGTACAGGGGGAGGAGGATGTGTTAACAAAAGGCCATGAAAGGAAATACCACATTAGGAAAGTCTCCTATTAACACAATGCTATGGGGCTCAAATGAGAATCTCGAATGAGGAACTTTATAAGAAGACAGGCAGCTTGCATATGTCCCTTGAGATAAGGAGACGGAGGTTAAGATGGCTCTGCCATGTATTGAGGATGCCCAATGAAAGGTTACCCAAAGTTGCCTTGAGATGGACCCCAGTTGGGAAGAGAAAGAGGGGTAGACCAAAGAACACCTGGCGAAGAACAGTGATGATGGAGCTGAAGGAGATGGGTCTTTCCTGGGACGAAGCGCAGGCCAAAGCACGAGACAGGATTCAGTGGCAGTGTATGATTGCGGCCTTATGCCCCAACCGGGACGAAGAGGATAAGTAAGTAAGTAATGGGGCTCAAGACCACCGTTCCGACATTCTACTTGATTCCCTCAATCTTATTATACAGTTAATCTGTGGTTCAGTTAATCTGTGGTTTTCAATTCCTCTTACTGGACCTCAGATACTGTATATACATAGAAAATACTATGTTGCCTTTTTCCAAAAGGGTTCCTTGGAATAATTGTAAATAATCAATGTCAAATGTACTCATCCTTTATTATCATTGTTATGATGTAACAGGTTAATATGTCCCTCTTGTGAATTTCGCCAAAACACCCTTTTTTCATTGTTTTGTTTATTATTATTATTTTATTATCAAAAGTATTTTGTTTTGAAACATTGTCACTTCCTGTCGAAGTGACGTATTTCCCCTCGCGTCTCTCATTTCTGAGCGTGCTTCCCTCTAGCGCCAGTTTCTCTCTGGTTGTTAAGAGGTAAGGACTGCTCTGTGGTTCTAGACATATCTTTGGGTTAAAAGAGCATTATTGTGGTGTAAATGTATGGATAAGTTGCTGGGCAATGAACCAGATTATATACATTAACTACCTATGGTGAAGAGTAACTTTTGTGCACTTTCTGTGGAGTTATTTAGAAGTGACGATCTTTTCTGTGTAACACATTGAGTAGACTTCAACCCTGACGCTGTTGCATGTCTTCCCATTAGAATCTAAGAACCAAGGCGCCATCTTGTGGCCAAAAAGGATAAGACAAGACATTAATTCCTGTGTTATTTGGGTTAACAGGTAAAGATTGAATCTTATCAGTGGTTTTGTTTATTATTTTAATGTATCTGGTTAACAGGTAATGGGTCCATCTTACTAATGGTTTTGTTTATTATTTTAATGTATTTGTTTAATAGGTAATGAGTCAATCTTATTATTGGCATATTGTATTATTTTGTATCTGTTTTAACAGATGGATGAGTGACCCATATTGTATTATTTTGTATCTGTTTTAACAGATGGATGAGTGACCCATATTGTATTATTTTTGGTATTGAGTTGTATTATTCACTCAATGTGCTATTTCAATGTGAATTAAAATGGGAGTTTCTCTCTGGTTGTTAAGAGAATCTAAGAACCAAGGCGCCATCTTGTGGCCAAAAAGGATAAGACAAGTTCAAGTTCAAGTTCAAGTTCAAGTTCTTTAATAGTTGTCATACAGAAGTACAGAATACTTTCATACAAAATGCTTCTTACTGTTACGCTCCAGAGACTGTGCTAGACAAGATAGTATCAAATAACATAATAACATAATATAGCATGAATTTAGAAGAAGAAAATGAGGTCACAGTGTTCGGTATAGACATATGTACAATGTTCTGAGTTACCATATAATATACAATACACAATACTATGCAGTGTACTAATGTACAGTACTATCTAGTGCAAAGCAGAAATGGGATGAGGTACAATTTTAGGTACAATTTACAGTAAGGTGTACGAGTTGTAGTGCAATCCTTCATCCATAAGTATAAAGTGTGGGGAGTGGGTGCTACAGTGTGTTTGTTTAAAGTGGGTGTGTGCTATAAGTGTGTGGAGTGGGTGCTACAGTGTGTTTGTTTAAAGTGAGTGTGTGCGTGTGGATGTGTGTGCTATGTGCGTTTGGTGGTTGTTGTTGTGTAGTGTTCATTCATTGTTCGTTTAGCAGCCTGATGGCCTGGGGATAGAAGCTTCTTCTGAGTCTTTCTGTGCTCGCCTTGAGACTCCTGTATCGCTTGCCTGACCGCAGCAGTTCAAAGAGGCAGTTGTTCGGGTGACTGGAGTCTTTAATGATTCTCTTAGTCTTGCCCTTGCAACGCTTGTAGTAAATGTTCTGGAGGGTGGGGAGCCCCCCTCCAATTGTGCGTTCGGCTGAACGTGTCACTCTTTGTAAATAAAAATAATAATAATTTAGGACCTGCTCCGAGGTCACCATTTGGCACACATGCGAACCATGCATACAATGCGTATCTGCGATTAACCCATCCCGTCGTCCTTCCCCCCCAAGGGTAGCCGGGAGCAGACAGGCGCCACGTGAGCCGCGCCAGGGGACCAATCCAAGTGCTCCTGTCCGTCTTCGTCAAGGACGCCACAGCGTTAGCGATCTTGTTGTTGTGCATGTTTTTCCATTGGGTTTATCTTATCGGGGGGGGGAAACCCTTGCGAGCACGGGGAGAACATGCAAACTCCACACAGAAAGGCCTGTGTTGTAGTCTGCTTTGGTCTTGTGCAGTGCTATTCCCAAACCAGGAGGTGATGTTGCCGGTCAAGATGCTCTCTATTGTACATGAGTAGAAGTTCTTAAGGATCTTCTGGCTGACTTGGAACTTCCTTAGGCGCCTGAGGAAGTAGAGGCGTTGTCGTGCCTTCTTCACAACACTGTTAATGTGTGTGGTCCATGTCAAGTCCTCGGATATGTAGGCTCCGAGGTACTTAAAGCTGTTGACTCTCTCAACCGGTGCCCCGTCGATGCTGAGGGGGCTGTAGTCCTTGACCCCCGACCTCCTGAAGTCCACAATCATCTCCTTTGTTTTGCTGACGTTCAGGGAGAGGCTGTTTTCCTGGCACCATCCCGCCAGGACCTTGACCTCTTCCAGGTAGGCCCTCTCGTCGTTGGCAGAGATCAGGCCCACCACCACTGTGTCGTCAGCAAATTTGACGATTGTATTGCTACTCCGCTGAGCCACAAGACATTAATTCCTGTGTTATTTGGGTTAACAGGGTGAATAAACAACCTGATATCCAGTCCTGCCTGATTCTTGACAGTACACCAGAACACAACGCAAGCTAAACCATCGGTTACAATGACATAGCCCGACATGTATGTGTTGTATTCACAAGCCCTACTGTAGTCAAGGAAACAAGGTTACATGTTGACATTTCATCATGGAGTGACTGATAAAGTGAAAGTGTTAGTTATCCTGTTTACATTACATTCCGCTGTGACATCAGAATTAAACCAAGTGTCCCCTGGTAAAAGAAATGCCCCCTGCTGGACAAGATTTTCTTTTCTTTACTTTATTTGAGATCCCCATTAGTCGCTGCCTCAGCACTATTCTTCCTCAGGTCTGGATCCACATCAATGTGGAACGCCCTACCCACCGCTGTAAAGGAATGTGAATCACTACCCACTTTTAAAACCACTCTCAAGGAGCACCTACCGGAGACTGCAATTCGAAACTGGCCCCTGTAAAATTTGTCCTAACCCAACCCCCTCCAATGTACAGTAAATGTCCTAACCCAGTAACACACGAGACCCTTGTGAAGGGTAATTTCACATCCCCTCCTCCTCCACCTTCCCTCCTCCTCCTCCTCCTCCCCCTCCTCCTCCTTCCCTCCTCCTCCTCCTCCCCCCCCCTCCTCTATTTGTGAGGTCAGGATTTCTGTTTAAATGTGAAGGGTAATTTCACATCCTCTGGGGCCCCACAACAGGGTTGATCGGTAAAATCCATGAAGTCATGTTATCCTTCTCTCAAAAACTGTTAAAACACTAAATCCATTCATTATATTCAGAGCAGGCCAGATAACGCTTGCATCCAAGGCCGCAGCAAGCCTTCCGCAAGGGCCCATCCCATCCGACTCCCCAAATGACCATATAAAGCCAACCCAATCAGAGACAGAGGCGTCTCTATCTCACTGTGTTAAGCCATTACAATATTGCTTTGTCTTCACTTTCACTCTGACAGACCTGTGAATATGCACTCTGACAGACTGAAAGTCCGTCCGTATGGGCGTACTGTATATATTTTCTTTTCCAATAAACCTGTATTGTATTCATTTAACGTGAGTCTCTTTCTGCTCCTGTTTTATTATTTCAGAATATCTAATTCGCAGTGTGACACTGTTTTAGGCTGCTGGATGTCCGTGGAGAACCTGGTGGTTTGCACTCTGATTTAAGGCCAATCTCTTGTCTCTGTATTTCATTTAACCATCCCTAGAGACGTCAAAAATCCACCACACCCTCTTCTTGGAACCAAGTAAGATTTAGTTGATAATCCAATGTACAGCCCCCCCCACCTACCCAACCCCTCCACCCACCCACCTCCTCCAATGTACAGTTTCTTCGTCAAATGTATATACTCTTTTTTTTGTGACCAACTTTTTATTTTGTCTTTTTTTAAAACAAGTTCAGAGGAAGGACATTCACATCAGCATTTCATATTAATTCACACAGTGGCATAAAAAGTGTCTTTTCAGTATATATTGTCCGTCAGTATATTCATATACTGTGTAGCCTGCCTGTTGCAGTTGTGACAGTGTATATGTATAAATGTATATACTCTATTCTTTTTTATTTATTTTTTTTTACTCTTTTTGTATCACAAACAGTATTGTATTTGTAAATCTGGTATGTCATACATGTATAGATGTAGCAGTACTGTCTATCTGTATGTCATATATGTTATGATGAATTGAAAATGGGGGACCCTGATGTAAATCAGACGAAAGTCTTTCTCTGGTTGAATGTTTTATCAATACAGTCAAACAAAATAAAATGTTGACAGTGGAACGTTGTCCGACGTATGAAATAGACACACCTTTAAAATGCACCAATCAAACACGCCTTTCTTCCTTCGTCCAATAGAAAGCAAGAAACCTCACGTCGTCACGTGGGTTCTCACAATCACAACACAGGAAGAGCGTGATCTGGTGGATAAACATAACAACTTTGCTGGGTCAATTGTAATGACGTTTATTATTTCCAGTACGTAACAGGATTACTCACTTATTATTTGCTCGATGATGTTGTTTGAATCATGGCAAGTACTGACCCTGGTAGTGTTCTTTACTGTCTATTATCTGTTTTACATCTACAAGAAACGACGGGATTTCGCAAATATCCCTCCAGGTCCAAGACCATGGCCAATAGTGGGCAACTTTGGGGGCTTTCTCGTCCCTTCTTTTGTCCGGAAAAGGTTTGCAGGCCGCGGCCGAGAGGACGCAAATGTCACCACCAGCAAATCAACTGCAACAACACCTCCTCAAGTTGCTTTGATGGAACAAGCCAAAGTGTTTGGCAACATGTACAGTATCTTTGCGGGGCGCCAGTTGGTCGTTGTGCTGAATGGGTATGAAGTCGTCCGCGATGCGCTTTCAAACCACGCTGAAGTGTTTTCCGATCGACCAGATTTCCCTGCCATCACTATGATGACTAAACGCAAAGGTAAGCACCTGCACGTGTCCCCTTGCAATAAGTGTAGCCCCACTATTACGCACGACATGGTGAACTGCGGCTTTTAGTAGCCAAACTGAGTCGTTTTTAATAATTGGTTAATTCATTATATCCAGATAACAACAACGAGATCTCTCTCTCCTGATTAATTGAAAATGGGGGACCCTGATGTAAACAAGACTAAAGTATTTCTCTGGTCTGCATCCCCTTAACAATTGTGTGTATTGAGCTGTACTGTATTGTACCCATTCTGTTAATAAAGTTTTCAATCAATGAGAGATCAGTCTCGCCTCTTTTGCTTTGAACCTCAGGGATAGTGTTTGCACCTTATGGCCCAGTGTGGAGAAGGCAGCGCAAATTCTGCCACACCACCCTCAGAAGCTTTGGCTTGGGAAAGCTGAGCTTGGAGACGTGCGTCCTGGAAGGCCTGGCTGTTGTCAAATCAGAGCTGCTGCTACACAGCAAGCAGGCTGGGGACTCTGGCATGGACCTGACGCCTCTCATCAGCAACGCAGTGTCCAACGTCATCTGCTCGGTGAGCCTGGGTCAGCGCTTCCACCACCAGGACCAAGAGTTCCGCACCTTGCTGGACCTGATGGCGCGCGGGCTGGAGATCAGCGTCAACAGTCCCGCGGTCCTCATCAACATCTTTCCGCTGCTTTACTACCTGCCGTGCGGGGTCTTCAAGGAGCTACGTCGGGTGGAGGGGGACATCACGGCGTTCCTGAAGAGGATAATCGCAAGACACCGGTCAACGTTGGATCCCGCTAACCCGAGGGATCTGATAGACATGTACTTGGTGGAGATGTTGGCCCAACAGGCCGCTGGAGAGAGGGACAGCAGCTTCTCAGAGGATTACCTCTTTTATATTATAGGGGACCTTTTTATCGCCGGCACGGACACCACCACCAACTCGGTGCTATGGACCCTCCTCTATATGGTGATGTACCCAGATGTCCAAGGTAGTAGTAGTAGTAGTAGCTTTATTCAGTCATCAGTGTCATCACACACAATACAATATGCACAATGATTCAACAATGATCTTTGATTTGGCAGTGACTGAAAAGGTACAGACTGAAGCATAATGCCTGTCCTATATTCTTAACAAAACGTAAGACTCCAAAACAGTATTCTAAAAGAAAATAACAAAAAAAATTATTATTCACATTTGTAATCCACAAAAAAAACTAATTATTAAATGTATATCAGCATTGTTCCACAACCCCAACAATAGAAATACATCTCCTTTTAATCCCTTTCTTAGCTTTTTGAACAGTACATTTACAAATGTCTCTCAAATCATTATTTTCTTTCATGTATTGAAAAAAAACCTTTGCACACCGTCCGGGAGTAACTTTTGCTTTAGCTCTGTACATTATTTGCATAATTTTATAATAAACCAAATCATAAAATTTCATAACATGAGACTTTATAAACAGTGGATTTGTGTCAGAGTAATCCATCCTCTGGTTACTTCCACAATATAGTACATATGATATCAGACAGTGGAGGTTGCTTTCCAGGGTGCTCATCATGCTAATCATGATAATTACTTTTCCATGATATATATACACATTAGGAATACCATCTCCGATGCAGTGCAGCGCCCCCATAGCTTAAGTATAACTTTGGGGTTCAGTGCCTTTGCTAGCTTGCAACTGGAATACACCTTCCTTTTGTTACCGGAGATCGAACCAGCAACATTTCAGTTACCAAATCAACCTCTCTACCTCTAGTTTAGGACATCCTGCCACCACCCCCCCAGGCCATGTTACAAAATCCCATTGTCACATACTCAAGACTCTTCTATCAATGTCACAAGATTAACCTTCTGTATTGTCACAGTGAAATGGTTAACCCTTTGGTAGTGTGGCAGTGAAAAGGATAACCTTCTGTATTGTCGCAGTGAAAGGGTTAACCCTTTGGTACAGTAGTGTGGCAGTGAAAGGGTTAACCTTCTGTATTGTCGCAGTGACAGGGTTAACCATTTGTCGTGTGGCAGTGAAAGGGTTAACCTTCTGTATTGTCGCAGTGAAAGGGTTAACCCTTTTGGTAGTGTGGTAGTGAAAGGGCTAAGCGTCTGATTGCAGGCCACCTCAAACAGTGTAGAGGAGGCGTCTCAAGGTCATCACACCTCAAACGTGATGCAGGGGATGGTGTGGCTGAGTGACATAAATGGACGATTGGACGTACTGCAACATTTATCGTGAATTTGGTTGGTCTTCATAAAGTCTGGTGGTGCAAACATACTTTATTATGAATATGGAGTATCATGATGAGACATCATCAGAAACATGATGTTGACAAGCTTGGATTCCTAAAAAGAGAGGTTTAATAATCTGTGAATCTTCTGCCTTGCATCTGATTGGTCCTGACTTGACCAAACTAGCGCACCCGAACGCCATCACCTGGTATATACCATCTATATACCATGATATTACTGGTATATTGTCCATTCGTGTTACCTCAACTAACATAAACCATAGTGGAAATCTTATACCCAATGTTCGGTTAATTCTTTTTTTAAAGATCAAGCATTGTGCAGGAATGCAGGAAAACGCCTATGATAAAGCGTATCAAGAATAAAGATACAAGATGACTGGAAATCAAAAGGGTTTAATTATTTTTCAAATCACAGTATATCATTATTCATTTTTCAGATGTTCCTTCTTGACATATAATGACAGTGACGGACGTCGCTCGCTTCTCATTTGTGCCGTTGTGATTCCAGAGATGGTCCAGTCAGAGATCGACGAGGCTGTGGGTTCAGATCGGGTCCCGTCTCTGACTGACAAGGGTAGCCTGCCCTTTACAGAAGCCACCATCATGGAGGTCCAGAGGATGACGTCAGTAGTTCCGCTGGCTATTCCTCACATGGCCTCCGAGACCACGGGTGAGGAGAAAGAACCACACATGTCCGTCCCCCTTCACAAGCCTTGGTTAAAGGGATTTGCACATAATCTCACACATCCAAAAACTGTTTTGCACACATTCATTTAGTTTGACAGTTATTGAGAGTTAATGCATTTGAATATGGCCACCATTGATGTCATCTACACCATTTCATGATGCTGTAAATAATTAACAATTGTGTTAATTATTTACAGCATTATGCAATTATGTAGATGAAAAATATGGATGTGTGTGCTTAAATTGGCATTGTTTTTTGGTGAAGTGCCCCTTTTAACTCATTCTGTGCTGGCCATTTTCCTCATCCTGTTCTAGCTGGGCCACGCTTTAAATATACGGGTGCGTCACCTTGTTTGTAGAGCTATATCTATATTATAGCTAGGGAGACAATACTATGGTCATTTGACAGTCAGTATCTTCCGTCGAACATGCAAAAAATAATGAATTTTTTCATGTATACATTCGCACGTTATCCCGTGGTGAATATAAGTATAGTTTTGGAGTGATCCGGGCTAATTCATGGAAAGCTGAGTAATAGGGTGCTAAGTGAATTCTGCTAAAAGCATTGGCGTTTCATCCCTGGACACGCTACTATTTCCAAATCAAATGTATATAATAGGTATTATGTTTCATCATGAATGCATGAAAGGGGGGGGGGGTCGTTTCTGATGCTTTGATTGCCAGTAACGGCATTCGTTTTGAACACAACACACGCTGATCAGCCGTATCGATATGAAATCATTGCAGGATCAAGCTGGAATTGATGTCAGATAGTCCTTACCTTTGATCGGGGCTATTCCAAAAAGAATATTCCAATAGTTTGATCGCCATCTGGTCCATGACATAATCCGGCACAACACATCGAGTGTCCCGGACGCGTCTATTCTTATCCTAACCCATGTTTGCTTCCGTGTTCGCGTTTTGCGCTCTGATTGGCCACTGACATACGCTAGTTTTGCCCCCCCCGGTATGAGCGTAGAAATAATGCGTGGACACTTTGAAAATGGGTATCACAGTAGTACGCCCTACTGTAGAACATGACATATTAGCATGACATCTGATTTATTAATGCCAATACTAAAGATTAGGGACAAACGCAATTGGCACAAGTGTAAATCATGGATTAGTCAGACTCAGTTCGTCTGCTGCCTGTGGATCCTATGGTCACAAGTTCAAATCACTCTTGGTTCAAGTTTTTTTTTTTTTACGTTTAATTAATTTATCCACTCTGGTTGGATGGTGTGTATCATGTATATGTATGTATTGTGCTGTATAATGACAATACATTTTAATCGAATCTCATTTTGAAATCGCTACCTGTTGAGTGGGCATTGCACCATGGTGATCCACTCAACAGGTAGCGATTTCAAAATGAGATTTGATTAAAATGTTTGTCCCTAATCTTTGGTATTGGCATTAATAAATCAGATGTCATGCTAATATGTCATGTTCTACAGTAGGACTTACTACTGTGATACCCATTTCAAAGTGTCCACGCATTCAGATGTCATGCTAATATGTCATGTTCTACGGTAGGACTTACTACTGTGATACCCATTTCAAAGTGTCCACGCATTATTTCTACGCTCATACCGGGGGGGGGGGGCAAAACTAGCGTATGTCAGTGGCCAATCAGAGCGCAAAACGCGAACGCAGAAGTAAACATGGGTTAGGATAAGAATAGACGCGTCCCGGACACTTTTCAATGTGATCTAGTGAACCTCTAGGCTTCCCTGTACTAACATTCTCCGCCCGGAGGGGTTTAAATGTAACACACGGTCTGGAACAGGGTTTACTGCACTCTTGATACTGCCACCTAGCAGGATCTGGCCGGTACTGCACCCTCAGGGTCCCAGTATGCCTTTTAACGGCAACATACAGGTCTGTGACATTGAATAGAATATTAAAATCTAAAAAAAGGAAAACGGACCAAATAACGTATATACGTGGTTGGTGTTCCAACAGTTGTCGAGCAATATATATTTATATATATATATATATATATTAGTGCTGTCAGGCGATTAAAAAAATTAATCTAATTAATTACAGGATTTGTAATTAATTAATCTAATTAATCGCATTTTAATCGCATAACCATTTTATGCCTGATATTCTATATTATATAATCATATTTCAAATTGCATGTGTCCGGATGGCAGAATTCAGTACTGTATCTATACAAAACCTTCTGTTTAATCATCTTCCATCTATTAATTTGCTTAGATTTTTCAGGTCTGGTCAATTTGAGCATGGTGTTATTCACAGTCAAAGATACAAAAAAATGTATTGATATTCTCATTTGGTTCATTACAATTTACTCAAAATAAAATTTTCATTCAATCAATCACCGCGCAGATTGATTGATTGAATGAAAATGTTATTAACAGATTGCAGAATGGGTACAATACAGTACGGCACACAATTGTTAAGGGGATGCAGACCAGGGTGCAACTTGCACTGTGCAATCCATTCTTTGTGGATCTAGCCCACAGTATTTCTGACACTGGGAATACATTCCCTGAGATTCATAGATGTCCCTAGAATCAGATACCAAGAACATGCAAATGGACCATATTAAAAAATAAAAAAGTCTGTAAATGTGTATTCTACATTCTTATGGAATGAATGAGATACAAAAAAAATATTATTAAAAAAAAAAAAAAAAAAAAAAAAAAAATTGTAATTAATTTTGAGTTAATTTTCATAACGCGATAATTTGCTCTGTAATTAATTAATCTAATTAACGCGATAAACTGACAGCCCTAATATATATATATATATATATATATATATATATATATATATATATATATATATATATACGTGGACGGTGCAGATTGAGTTAATGTTCACCTGGTCAGACTAATTTCTGACCCCTTCCACCCTGCTCACCATCTTTTCCAGCTGATGGCCTCTGGGGGGCGCTATACAAGATACAAGATACTTTAATGCCACACAACGATGGTTGGTGGTAATTGTTTGCGGTACAGTTTGTTAAAAGCACTGGGACATCAACATGAAACATCAGACATCAAACGCCCCCTCCCCCCTCCCATCTCCCAATCCCCACAATAAATATATATATATACATAAATACATACAGGACAGGTACATGTAACAGTGTCAGTCAGTGACGGATGCTTGCCCGTCTGCAAAGGGGGGCGGGCCAGGGTGTTTAGTGTTAGGAAAAAACTGTTTGTGAAGTGTGTGTGTCTGGTTTAAAATGGACCTGTGGCAACCTGAGGGCATGCGCTGGAATAAGTGGTGTGCTGGGTGGGAGGGATCGTTGACTATTTTACCAGAGCGGGTGACTGTGCGTGAGGTGTAGATGGAGTCCAGAGAGGGGAGGGGGCAGCCAATTATTTTGGAGGCTATCTTGGTGATGCGTTGGAGTTTGTGTTTGGTGTGTTTGTCAGTGGAACCGTACCTGTCATAATCACGGCAAGAGCCTTCTTCACTCCTCCTCATCCTCCCTCCACATTCACCACTGAAGCCCCACACCTTCTTCACTCCTCCTCATCCTCTCCCACATTCACAACGGAAGCCTCACATCCATATATGGGCAGCACCCCTTCACCCACTGTCAAGCTCCTCACTCAACACGGCTGTACCTCATCTCCTGATTCACAAGCTGCCAGGCACCTCACTCAACACAGCTGTATCTCATCCTCTGATCAGCAAGACACTACATTTACCGGCAGATTCTGAGCAGACCTCGTCGTGGTGTTATTCTAGTTACCTAGGTACGACGACTCAGCCTGAAGACCTGCTAGACCTGCTCTTGTGATTATTCCTTGCTCTAATCTTGTTTCTCTTGTGCCCAGGACCCCCGCTCCAGTGCACCTTCCTGCCTGGACATCTCGTGCTGCACATGGAGTGCTCCTGCTCTCTCTCGACACAGACCTGTGTCTTCTGCCCACAGCTGCACTAGGAGAGCACCTGTCCTCATCCCCCCCAAGAACATTCTAACCCCTGTCTGTTGCACATTCCTGATGTCAAACCTGTCTGCTTGGGGAACGATATTAAAACTCCCTAAAACGCTCCATTCTCTCTTCTCCTGTGTTCAGCTATTGGGCTCTGCCTAAACCCATTCTCACAGAACACCACGACCAAAGATGACTAGCCCAGCTGCACACGAGCCTGAGGAATGGAGAAAGTTCCAAAGGGAATCCGTGAGTACCGTCAACGGCCACACCGTTCTGGTAAACCAACTCTCACACTCAATGGATGCAATCACTGCTGCAGCTTAACGCTCTCACACTCAGCTCTGCGGAGCGAGACAAACAATGTGCCCGTTTTGATACATACGTCACGACCCAACAAGACTCGCTAGACGCCCCACCTGTGGCTACGGTTCCCCCGCACAGAGAGCCCCATGTCCCCGCACCTGAGCGTTATGACGGGAACGTCTCTAAGTGTCGAGCCTTTCTTTTTCAATGTTCATTAGTATTCGGGCAACAGCCACACACCTTCCAGAGTGAGAAGTCTAAAGTCACTTACCTGTCGGGTCTGCTCACGGGCCCTGCGCTAGACTGGGCGACCGCTCTCCACTTCAATAATTCCCTCCTCTGCCGTTCATATTCCGCATATATCTACGACATGCGCAAAGTCTTCGACCACCCACCTGGGGGCTCGGATAGTACTGCCGGCTTGTTCACAATCCGCCAAGGAAACCGCAGTGTGAGCGAATATGCAATTGAATTCCATATCATGGCAGCAGGTTCCGATTGGGGTGACACGCCATTACGAGGGGCATTTCGCCAAGGCTTCAGCAACGTCCTAAAAGATGAATTGGCGTCTAAAGAGAAGCCGGATTCCCTAGACTAGTTAATTTATTTAGCCAGAGAATTGGACATGCGCCTCTGCGAACGCCGCCGTGAAAACGCTCGCGCCACTCGCCCTTCATTGCCCAGCTCGTTTCACTCCCCTCCCTCGGGGCACGCCGTCAATAGTGTGCAGCTGCAGAGCCGCAGAGCCGAAGACGGCCCGTCTGAGCCTATGGAGCTTGACCGCTCTCGCCTCCCTCTCAGCGAACGCCATCACAGACTCAAGACGGGGGCATGTTTGTACTGCGGTCAACTCGGTCACTCCATTGCTTCATGTTCAATTCGCCCAAACGACAGGGCTTTGCAGTGACGCTGGGCGCCTGTTCGAGCCTTGACATTGCCCCCAGCTCCGGTCCAAATATGCAATTCAGTGCCGCTGTCAGCACTGGTCGACTCAGGCACTGACGAAAACCTCATTGCCGCTGGGGTAGTTTCCCGCTTCCGCATTGCTACCGACACCCTGCCAATTCCCCGCGACGCTCGCGGGTTAAACGGGAAGTTGCTCACGCGGATAACTCACCACACTGAGCCTCTCCGCCTCCTACTGTCAGGGAACCATAGCGAGAGTATCCACTTTCACGTCACTAACTCCCCCCATAATCCCATTGTCCTTGGCATGCCGTGGCTAAAACTACATAACCCCGTCATAAACTGGCCAACAGGCCTGGTTACGAGTTGGAGCGCTCACTGCCACACCTCCTGTCTGCAATCAGCTCGGCCACCACTGGAGGTCGCTGGTTCTCGCATTCCCAATGAACCCATTGACCTGTCTACCGTTCCTCCTATTTGTCATGATTTAGAGGCTGTTTTTAGTAAACAACAGGCTCTCTCCTTACCACCTCATCGCCAGTACGACTGTGCTATTGATCTGCTCCCGGGAGCCCCGCTCCCCGCTAGTCGCCTGTTTAACCTCTCACGCCCGGAGAGGGAGTCCATGGAAAAATACGTCCACGAGTCCCTGGCCTCAGGCATTATTACCCCCTCCTCCTCTCCTGTCGGCGCGGGTTTCTTTTTCGTTTCCAAGAAGGATGGCTCCCTTCGCCCCTGTATTGAATACCGGGGTCTCAATAACATCACGATCAAGAACAAGTACCCCCTGCCATTGATTAACTCTGCTTTTGAACCCCTGCAAGGTGCCACCATTTTCACTAAGCTGGACCTCAGGAATGCCTATCACCTTGTCCGTGTCCGAGAGGGGGACGAATTAGGGGTGCACCGATATATCGGTCGGGTATCGGTATCGGCCGATAAGTGCCTTGTTTACTGCTATCGGCCTATCGGCCGATAAGCTCAAATGTGCCGATAGCAGTCGCCGATAACTAACCATCCATTTGTGTAGCGTCAAAAGGCAAAAAAGAAAAAAAGTTCACTCGCGACCCACCTGCACAACGCCCGCCGTCCCCCCCACACACACACAAGCTACTGCATCAAAGTTACTATTTATGATTAACAAGGCATTCGTTTTGTGCCATTAACGTTATATAGTTAGTGTTACACGGACAATAACATCAGCATATTATTATTACCCATAGCAGCAAGGCATTACTCCGAGTCCGTTCATTAGCTCGGTTCCATTCCGTTGCTCATTCCGTACCCAACTACACATTCTGCAATCTGTTAATAAAGTTTTCAACCAGACAAATGTATAGAAAGGCTTTGTTTTATTATAACATTTGTTGCAGTAAAATCATTATGTCTCATTTGGTCATGCGTGGAGCGCCGGTCGGCGGGCCGGGCAGCTAACGTAGCTACGTTATTAGCTATTAGATGCAAGACTAACGTTACTGGTGAAAATGTGATTTACGTTGGAATACTCCTTTGCCAACTTGCTGTACTTTGCTTGCAGGTCTGCAGCCATTATTACTGGATTAAGAATAGCCCCAACTTTAGCCAACGTAACGTTATGGCTAAACCTTTAACATTAGTTAACCCTAGCTTTCGGTTAGCTGTTCAATGCTAATAGTAATAACACAACCAAGCGAATCCATCAGAGCTCCCCATCAACACCGCTCTGTCGGGAGGATGGCATTTAAGAAAGTATCTGCTGTTAAAATGACAAACATTCGTTTTGTGGCATTAACGTTATTATAGTTAGTTACACGTTCAATTACATCAGCATAGTATTTACCCGAAGATAGCAAGCAAGCCGTGCATAGCTCGGTTACATTCCGTTGCTCATTCCGTACCCAACTACACATTCTGCAATCTGTTAATAAAGTTTTCAACCAGACAAATGTATAGAAAGGCTTTGTTTTATTATAACATTTGTTGCAGTAAAATCATTGTGTCTCGTTTGGCCATCCTGTGGAGCGCGCTGGTCGGCGGGCACTGCCGGGCAGCTAACGTATTAGCTTGTTGTGGTTCTGAGTTTGACTCGCATTCTCGCAAGCAGATCAATGGCGGCATGCCCCGAAGTAGAAAAATGAATAAACGCTTGGTGGTAAGCAGGAGGTGGGTGCTAGCGGTGTGGCGTAATTGGCCGAATCGACTGTCAATCAAAATGGTTCCATTGCATTGGTTGAAAGCTCTGGTTGAGAGAATAGTATCCCGCTGCAGGCCGCCAGAATGGTTCCATTGCATTGGTTGAAAGCTCTGGTTGAGAAAATAGTATCCCTCTGCAGGCCGCCAGACGATACTGGGAGAGGGATCAGTGATACCATAAACATATTTCTTGATGTTTCCTTTTTTAAGTAAGTAAAGAGGCCTACAAATACAAACACACATACAAATATACAGTAGTTTCATTAAAAAAATAAAAGAAAATAAAAAAAAAATATTAAAAAAATATAAAAAAAAATTAAAAATACTTATTTTTTGCCACAATTATCGGTATCGGTATCGGTATTGGCCGATTGTGTTAGTTGAACAATCGGTATCGGTATCGGTGGCCAATTTTCATATCGGTGCACCCCTAGGACGAATGGAAGACGGCCTTTAAGCCCCCGCTTGGTCACTTCGAGTACAAGGTAATGCCCTTTGGGCTGACCAATGCCCCTGCTGTCTTCCAGGCCCTTGTCAATGACGTTTGCTGTGATGTCCTTAATCGCTCTGTTTTTGTTTATTTGTATGACATTCTGATTTTTTCCCGCTCTATGGAGGAGCACGTCCAGCATGTCGTCCGGGTCCTCCAACGCCTGCTGGAGAACAAGCTGTTCGTCAAGGCGGAGAAGTGTGAGTTCCACGTCTCCTCCATTGGGTTCCTCGGCTACATCATAGAGAGCGGCCGGATCCGTGCGGACCCCGAGAAGATCAAGGCGGTGTCCGACTGGCCCCGGCCCACCAACGTCAAGCAGCTCCAACGCTTCCTGGGGTTTGCTAACTTCTACCGGCGTTTCATCAGGGACTACAGCCGGGTCGCTGCACCCCTTACTCAACTCACGTCGCCCTCCGTGCCCTTCGTCTGGTCTGACAAGGTGGACTCCGCCTTCGCCGACCTGCGCCGGCGCTTCACCTCCATGCCCATCCTCGTCCAGCCGGACGCGTCCCGTCAGTTCGTGGACGCCTCTAGTACCGGAGTGGGGGCGGTTCTCTCCCAACGCTCCGCTCTCGACCAGAGACTGCACCCCTGCGCCTTCTTCTCTCGCCGCCTGACCTCAGCAGAGGTCAACTACGACATTGGAAACTAGGGGTGCACCGATATATCGGTCGGGTATCGGTATCGGCCGATAAGTGCCTTGTTGACTGTAGGGCTGGGCGATATATCGAGTATACTCGATGTATCGCGGCTTGTTCTACGTGAGATGTAGTAAATTACTATATCGTGAACATCGAGTATATGTTGTCACGTCGCGGCTGATATGAGACTTGCTTTAGTGCAGAGCGTTCCTCTCATTTCATTATAGACAGACCAGCGCGGACCTTAAATGACATGCAATTGTAATTTCATTACACAGACCAGCGCGGACCTTCAATGACATGCGATGGGCTAACGTTAGCTGCTAAGTTAAACCATAATAGGCTAAGCTAACTAGCGTTAGCTCTTAGCTGCTAGCGTTAGCTCAAAGCGGACTCCACGACACTAGTTCCATTAGTGAGAAAAGGGGGTGGGTTATATTGACGATGCTTGACAACAGAGGTTTAAACTAGATAACTTCATATTTATTGGTTATTCGTTTCTTGCATCCAGTTTCAATCTCCGTGTGTTCAACTTCCTGTGTTTACATTCGAGTGTGACATCATCGCCTACGGCAGCTTATACGCTCAAAACGCAAACGCGTTCTCTCTCTCTCTCTCTCTCTCTCTCAATGATTTAAAGTGGCCAAACGTTACAGTATAAATACTAACTGGATAGTTGATGATATAAACATTTCATTTCATTATCTGAAATATTCTAAAATCATTAAGTCTGCTATAAGCCATTATCCCTTTGTAAGGCTTTGTGTGTGATTATTATTTTCTCACAGTAGTGTGTATGTATATATATATATATACATCTCGTGCTGCACATGGAGTGCTCCTGCTCTCTCTCGACACAGACCTGTGTTTTCTGCCCACAGCTGCACTGGGAGTGCACTTGTCCTCATCTCCCCAAGAACATTCTAACCCCCGTCTGTTGCACATTCCTGATGTCAAACCTGTCTGCTTGGGGAACAATATTAAAACACCCTAAAACGCTCCATTCTCTCTTCTCCTGTGTTCAGCTATTGGGCTCTGCCTAAACCCATTCTCACAGTACCAGACTGTGATGGATGAGGTGAGGATGCTTTGAGTTTGAATTATGGCGGTGTAGAATTGGATCAGCAGGCTATAGGTCTCCGTCCACCGAATCCAAACATTTTAAGAAGGGCTTCTTTCCTCCCACTGTGACTGGTGATCAAGGCTAATGTGTTGGATGCTAAATCAGCAGTTAGTCACCTGAAGCCAGGGTGATGGGCATACGGCACATGCTCAGATCGCACTACTGGAGTGTTTTAACTGTGCATTTGTTACACCCCAATTTGTCACAGGATATGACGCAATATGATGGCAGTGACATCTCCTCCGTTAACCCTCCTTGACTGCAATAAGGACACGTCTCACTACCTCTGACAGATGCATTGTATTATATATCGTATACGGTAACGATGGCCTGCTGTAATGAGCTTGTTTTCTTGTCATTCTTTCATGCAGCTGCTTTGTTGAACCGACACCCTTGTAATTCCCCCCCGTTATTGTGTTTATCCCCTGGCAGAGTTCCGAGGCTATACCATTCCCAAGGGGACAGTCCTCATCCCCAACCTGTGGTCCGTCCACAGAGACCCCGCCGTGTGGGACGAGCCGGACGTCTTTAACCCAGAACGCTTCCTGGATGATGAGGGAAAGTTACTTAGGAAAGAGTGCTTCATTCCATTTGGGATTGGTAGGTCATACTCCACCCCATAACTGAAATACGTCTGTTAAAGGTGTACAATCTCATATATGAGATATACCTACACCTGATTTAAGATAGAAACGTGCACCTGAAAGGGTTAATGCATTGCGTGTGACGCATGCTTTATTTGTCTCTACGTCCACCAGGTCGCAGGGTCTGCATGGGCGAGCAGCTGGCTAAGATGGAGCTGTTCCTGATGGTGACCACCCTGCTGCAGGCCTTCACATTCAGGTTACCGGACGGAGTGCCTCCTCCTCCCATGCACGGGCGCTTCGGCCTCACGCTCGCACCCTGCCCGTACGCCGTGTGTGTGAGCCCGCGCGTTTGAGGAGCGCTAACGAAAAGCCCCGGATACAACCGAAGAGAGACGTGTCCAGCAGCTAGTGCAGCTCGCTCGGTCCATCTATAGGTCCTTCCATCTCAAACAGAATTAGAAATGGTTGCGGTGGGATGGTAGACAATAGAGGCGTGACATTCAATATAGTGTTTTGATGAACATTGTTTGATGAACATTGTTACTCAGCTGATAGATTTGTGCCCTTCCTGATGACTTGTCGTACAGAACTCGTAAGTCGCTTTGGATAAAAGCGTCAGCTAAATGACTAAATGTAAATGTAGAAAGGAAATGTTAGATGCTAGTGTGCTGAATCCACCACAACATGGACTTCACACATGACTGAAAAGAAGAAACCTTTTTGGGGATGTCTCAAACTATATTAGTGGAATAATGTATAAAACTGACTTTCCCGTACACAATGGCTCAGGCATGACAGTGGCTCAGGAGGTAGTCTGGTAATCTGAAGGTTCCCGGTTAGATTCCAGCTCTTTCCCGGCACCGTGTCGAAGTGTCCTTGAACGAGACACTCAACCCCGAACTGCTCCAGATGAGCAGGTCGGCACCTTGCACGGTCGCCTCTGCCGTCGGTGTGTGAATGTGTGGGTGAATGCGAGGCATTAATTGTAAAGCGCTCTGGATAAAAGTGTTATATAAATGCTGTCCATTTATCATTTACAGCCACTCTCTGAGCTGTGGTGAACAGAATGGGATGTAATCAAGCCATGGGGACTTGCATGGTGGAGCCACTGAGGCGGAATCAGCCCACTGGTGGCTCAGCCTGCGCCGTCTTTCATTCTTCTCTGAGCACTTTTTCACCTCGTAGCAGACATTAGGTTACTTTGTTACTACTATTCATTGGGTTGCCTGTGTTAATTCAGCAGGCTTATGGCTGGATGTTGTGGATATTGTGGATGGCAATGCCATCAAGTAAGCCTGCACTCACAGAATAGTAGGCTAAAGAGTAATCTACTACAATAAAAAAAAAGAATCTATATATATTAATAAAAATAGCCTAGCTAAATGAGCAGATATATAATCATGAAAAGATCGCCACATATAACGAAAGGTTTTAAACCACTAAGTAGAAGAGGACCTGAGCCCATTACACATTGCTACAATCCTGTAAAATATGGCCCATAGTGGGCCCAAAACAACATTACTAACTTCAACAGACCACTTGATGCCAATATCATCAATATCCCATATGAAACAGAAAGGGAATACACTCGTTGATGTGTTTGCTTCGGCCCTCAGCGGACACTATTTCTCCTCAACCAAATCCGTTGACTTCCTTTCGCTGCTTCCTCCAACATCTCATTTACAGCCAGTTGCAAACTCTGCCCCATGAATCCCCAGCTCTCCAAATAGCGACATAGTCGATCTTGCTGTGAGCCCTCTACAACCCACCCCTACCAGACATACTGTGTATACTAGATTTACATCCACACTGGTCAGTTCCTGCTACCAAGTCTGCATATCTAAGCTTTTTCCTTTCATGAGCCTTACCTGTATGTCCCTATGCCATAAATGTCATGAATGTTGTGTATGTCATAAATGTCAATATGAATTGAAAATGGGGGACCCTGATGTAAACAAGACAAACGTCTTTCTCTGGTCTGCATCCCCTTAACAATTGTGTGTATTGAGCCGTACTGTATTGTACCCATTCTGCAATCTGTTAAATAAAGTTTTCATTCATTCATTCATTTCAGCCAAGGATGGTTATCTGCGGCAACCAGCGTTATCGGATCCCTCAACTGGTAAATGCTTGAATCCACAAAAGAAGGGAGCTTATTACCTAATACCTTTCAAAGGCAATGTGTGAATGACGATTGTTATGTTGTATTTCAACTTTAATTCCACAATTCGTCATTTCACTAATTTATTAATGTATTTATTTTTTATTACAATCAGAATATACATTACTATAGCAGAGGGGTTCTTCACTATGTAATTTGAAACATTTCATCTGTATTATATAATTATAATTTATAATACATTTTCTGGAGGGGGAGTATGAAATGAGAGAGTTCTGCACACTATATCATTTTCATATTTATTGCTGAGTTTTCATATGAAGGTCAAAGACATTGGCATGGAGAAGTCTTCTTTATTCATGGCTTGTATTTTACCTCAAGCACCTTAAAGTATATTTGGGTGAGCTGTAGACTTTCTACAGTTCAAGGAATGTACAAATCAGCCCTCCTAAGATCACTTGTAAGTTAGATTACCTGTATAATATTGAAATGTAATATTTACTTTCAGAGTTGCTGTATGTATTTTTGGAATTCTGACAATAAAACAATTTCCTCCATGATAGGAACTCTCTCCATATTGTTATCTGTAGTGGATTGAAATGTTGTTACCATGCTAGTCGAATTCATGCAACATATTTCAGAATCTGAGCTTTGCAGCACTGCAAATAATGTATGGGACCAGACACGTTTCATTCATTTCCACTGTCACAGTTAGGGGTGTAACGATTAATCGAAATGAATCGATTCTAATGTGACAATTCAACTGCATCGATTTGAAAATGTTAGAATAGATTATAATCTAAATTAATCAAAATATATATTTTTTTATTTTTAATGTATTTTTTTGTGTGTATTGTTTTTATTGACCTATAGTCCATTCATGCTGAGTGAATCAGTTCCCCCAATCACATTTGTGTATTCCAATTTTTGGGGGGAATTAACTGATTAACTGATACAATTGATCGAATCGAATCGTGGTCAAATGAAGAGATTTCATGATGCATTGAATCGTTGCCTGAATAATCGTAATCGAAATTAATCGTTGTGAGGTCGCATCGTTACACCATTGGTCACAGTGTAAGAAATCTTTATGTTTTTTGTTTTTGTTTTTTGTTTTACTATTATGCAAACTATTGACACAGACTACATACAGTACACAGTAGTTGCATTCAAAATGCTGATTGATGTATGAAGCTTGATACACTTCTTGGCAATGGTGGGAGGTTATATACCAGCCAGCCAGTCCACTACCTGGCATTAGATTTGTGACTTTTTCCATCTGTCCCCTCTGTCATGTTCAGTTCATTCATAAATTATACTGAAAAGTAAATCCATCATCTATAACGGTTTATCTTAACAGAGTAGTATTTTTTGTAGTAAACTATTCTCTCATGTATCTCTAAAATTCCAATATTATAATGACAGAATAATGTCAGTTGATGAAGACATTATTTTTACACTATCTGTAACATGCATACACTCTTGCCATACAAGAGATTATATACAACTATGTAAATATACACATAAAACTATGCCCCCCACAACAATACTGACAACAAAGTATGGATTTGTCAGTATTCCAATGTACAGTGTGTGTCCACCCCCCCCCCCCCCCCCCCCTCCAATGTACAGTTCCCCCCCCCACCCAACCCCACCCCACCCAGGGGCGTAGCTGGGGGGGGGTAGTTTAGGATGATTCCAAGGGCCCAGCACTTTTTTTTTTTTTTTTTACTAGACATCACTCAGGTGTATTATTGATGCTCTCATTGATACTATGTTTGTTTCTGAAGTGTGTGTGTGTGTGTTGTGTGTGTGTGTGTGTGTGTGTGTGTGTGTGTGTGTGTGTGTGTGTGTGTGTGTGTGTGTGTGTGTGTGTGTGAGATATATAGAGAGAGAGGGGGGGCTTTGGTAGACTATTGCATTGGTCCATTCATTGAAGATGAACGCAATGCGACATCCTTTACTAGGCTCACCCACCAACAGTGCAGGTGCTGAACTGCTGATCCGAATGTATAGGTAAAAACCATATTATGCGTTTTCATCAATAAAAAAATGGCCAAAAACATTTCGCTCGCGCGCTTACGCGCGCTCGCATACACTGGGGGCCTACAAATACATTCTTTCATGGGGCCCAGAATCTGGAGCTACACCCCTGACCCCACCTACCCAACCTCCTCCAATGTACAGTTTCTATGTCAAATGTATATAGACTCTTTTCTGGACACTTTTTGTATCACAAACAGAAACAGTACTGTATTTGCAAATCTGGTATGTCATAAATGTATAGATGTAGCAGTACTGTCTATCTGTATGTCGTGTGTGTCATATTATGTTATGATGAATTGAAAATGGGGGACCCTGATGTAAACAAGACGAAAGTCTTTCTCTGGTCTGCATCCCCTTAACAATTGTATGTATTGAGCTGTACTGTAACTGTACCCATTCTGCAATCTGTTAATAACATTTTCAATCAATCAATCAATCAAACTGTGTGAAAGGTCGTGGAATTGTCTGCATGATCACGTGATCCACTGGCACTGACCTTCTAAAAGAGACAGCAGCAGCAGCAGCAGGTCTTGCTCGACTTCTCAAGTCATGGCGTTCTTCACTCATCAGATCACCCGGGGTCTCTCCTCTACAGCGGTCCGAAATGTTGTAATAAAGCATATAACAATCATCGGAGGTGGACAAATGGGTGCTGGTATTGCACAGGTAAGATAATACACCACTGATGATAGTACCTGTCAGCTTGGCTTCGCTACGTAGCTATAGCTAGCGAGCTATGTCTGCATACCATAGCAATAGCTAACGCGTTACCCAAGTCCAGCTGTACTACAGACTGAACATGATAATTATATTAGCTAGCGTAACTGGGGACCAGCAACTTAATTAATATATAACTAACCAACTAACTAGAGACGTGTATCGCTTTAATCCGCCATGTACCAGAATCACGTCGATCAGTAATTTAACTAGTACAAAGCTCCAATCTGCAGCTGTTTCATTGACTATGAATCGGAGACTGATTACAACTATTTGTTACGAGGAGGGGAAATTGCATTATTGTCTAACCTCATTACCAGTTGTAAGAAACCGAAAATTGGGCTCATATCCCATAAATCACCCAATGGGGTCACTGTGTCCACACATTTGGTCTCTCATTCATTGGAATGTTTTTTTGATGATGCACAGATCTGTCTCTTGGTGACAAGTAAAGTTGTTCTTACACCGTGGGTACTGCATGCATATTAGTTTGATAGGACAATAGAGTATAAAAAAGACGTGCATTCATGGAAAGTAACTTATATTTCTGTGTGTAAAACCCTCACATTAGTACTATAAACATGCAAGAGAGCGATCAGCGTTTCCTATACATAGGTCTATCTGGCAGTGGCAGCACACTACAATATCAGACAGACTCACCACTAATAGATTTACCAAAACGGGACACTCAGTGCTTCTGGCTGCATCTGTACCATCCTTTCCACTGCTGATTACTGTATATCTAATACACCGCCACCACACCACACATGACCAACAACAGCAGAATTAGTGGGAAAGCACTGGCTTATGCCTTGTCACTTTTAAAACGGACAACATACGACCTTAGCTGGACCTCTGGCTTACCAAACACAGGCAAAGGTCAACTGCTGTTGCATAAAACCCTGCTGCTTTGTTACAGGTTGCTGCATCAACCGGCCATACAGTGACGCTGGTGGACACAAATGCCGACATCCTTCAGAAAGCGTCCAAAGGAATCGAAGGCAGCCTGAAGAGAGTGGTGAAGAAGAAGTTTGCCGATAATCCAGAGGTTAGAAGTGATTCTTTTTCACATGGCGCTCAACTAGGGATGGGCATGACTATTCATTTTTAATACTACCTACTCCTTTTCACATAGTACTCAACTAGTGATGGGCACAAGTATTCATTTTAATATTACCTACTCCACCAGTGAAATAATAAATAACTCAAAGTACTAAGAGCGATACACTGCTCTGTTGTTATATATTTTTCTTTATTGAACAATCTTATCACACTTTTTACTGTCCGTTCTATCTTATAATTTTTTGCCTATTTTAAACTGAATCAAACCGCACTTTTTTACTCTATCTAATCTATTCTATTTTATTATTTGTATTGCTGAAGAACTGTGATTTGCCTAACCTTGCTACCTCTATCTCTTTGTATTTACATTTAAAAAAAATTATGCTCGCTTATGCCTGTATTTTTTACTGTTGTGAAGCACTTTGAACTGCAACCTCTGTATGAAAAGTGCTATACAAATAAAGTTATTATTATTAACTACTAAAAACAACATTTGCATATTGCCTTTGTTTTGTCGGGGACCAAACAGAAACACATTATTTTTCACACCACGGTTGGAGAAATCCCTCAGCTGAATGGTCCAGTTAAATGTTTTAATCCATGTGGTTGCACATAGGCTGTACATTTTCTGTTGAAGACGTCAGAATGTTTTGGGCTGCAGCGTGGTGATGTGCTCTCGCTCTGTGTCCTCCAAACAACTTGTTTTATCTTAGTACCCAACCACTAAATTACTTGAAATGCGAATCTTTACACTCAACCATGCGTTCCAGTGGAAGTTACTAAAACGATACAATGGGAGAATTAGGGGACACATTTTAGTAGTTCTACAAGTTAATATTGTCTTTTAGGTTCCCTAAACATCGTCGTTTTATTTGTACATCTTTTGGATTATGCATTCTAGTAGACTATATACCCCTCTGTTTCAGTCCTGTTCTCAAGGGGCTGTTTCTGTGCTTGTAACAAGCGTGCTGCTCATGCACCATCTAGCTGTGGTGTTCGAGCCTGTACCTTCAAACCAAACTCGGATCAAACTTTCAGACTAGACGTTGCAGATCAAATTAATATGACTCAAGATCCAGCAATAGCATAGCAATCTTACTGTTTTTCCATTTTCGTCAAACATATTTTAGGTTAAACTTTAGGTAGAAAAGAGAATATTATGAGCGAGCCGCCATCTTATACACACGTTTTATCGTTCTCTTCACACGTGAATACAATGGCCCTACTGACTACGGCGATTGTGGCTGCGATTTATGAATGGCTTGTTTCAAGGGGCAGAAAAGGCACAATGCACATAATTTAACATTTCTCATTTTATTCTGTAAAACACAATGCAAAAGACAGGAAAAGGCCATTTTCACTAAGTCACCTTTTAACCACTTAACTGGCGCCCAGAAAAGTGGCAATTTTTAAACTTGAACTTGAGGACTGCATACTTCTTTTGAAAAGCGTATCTTTTTACTTTATACTTATAGCACATGCATAAGCCTGGTCTCTTTTGAAAGATAACATTCTGAAGTTTCTTACACAATAAAGAAAAATTACTTTTAGTGCTAATGAAATAGAGTAACATAGGTCTGAACTTGAGTTGTAGAGAAACTTGTTACTCACGTTTTTCTGTAGTAGTTGCAATATCCAAAAATAGTATATCCAAAAAAGCTGGAAAACACCCTGGGTCCATAGCCTGAAGTCTTATGTAGTACATCATCCGTTCAGAAATGAGTGATTAGGAGCCATTTTGGTAAACTGTGTACAAAAGAAAAAGCTCTCCAGGATTCCATTTCCTCATTGACTTCAATTCATTCTGTTTCTTTTCTCTTCCTGTTGTCACTCGTGACTTTTCACCTACTGTAGATCCCTGATTCGCTCATCCCCACGTGGGGTATCATTGGAAAGCCACACTCATTGGCTACAACCCTCTCCAATAATTTCCGAGATCGGCAAATGATTGACGGAGCTAGAGCCCCGGGAGTCCGGGGTGGTAATCTGACTCTGCCGTGTACAATGGTGCACGCCTCACATATCGGCATGTAACTCGAGAACCGTCGAGTGAGGTGGCATTCGAACGGCAACAAATAGGGCTTTAATTCTCTATATATATTGTATTTAAAAAAATGCAGACCCGAGCCGCCAGACGCTCGCAAAGTGGCGTGTCGCGCCAGTGGGCAAATCGTCCTAAAGAGGGCCTGGGGCCGGGCAGTTGCCAGTTGAGTGGTTAATGGGACATGTTGGTTTGTTTCAGGCTGGAGCAGAGTTCATCCAGAAGGTCCTGCAGAACGTGACGACCTCGACAGATGCGGCGTCTGCCGTGCAGAGCACGGATCTGGTGCTGGAGGCCATCGTGGAGAACCTGAAGGTCAAGCAGGGTCTGTTTGGTGGGCTGGACAAAGTGGCACCTGCGTAAGTAATAATAATAATAATAATGGATTTAATTTATATAGCACACTTTAACTCATTCAGCGCCAGAGGGCGCTGCTTACTGTTACTGTTGAAAGGCCAGCGCTTTAAAGTATACAAATAATATGTGGCAGTGTTTGCAGGGCTCAAACTATATTATATATCATAATAATATAATGCTATTGCCCATTTGACATTGAGTATCTATCGTTCAATTTGTGAAAAAGAAATCATTTTTTCATCCATACATTCCCGTTTTATACCGTGGTGAATATGAGTATAGTTTTAGAGTAATCCTGTCTAATCCCAGAAAACGACGCTATGCAGTAATGCGTGCATTTCACTAAAAACGTGCCGTTTCTCGCCTGTATACGCTACTATTTCGAAATCAACGCTATATTATCGGTATTATGTTTCATCATGAATGCATGAAAGGGTGAGGGGCGGGGTCGTTTTTAACGGAATACGTTACACACACACATTACACACATACGCTTGGATCGCAGTGAAGGAATTCTTGGATCGACGCAAGATTGATACCATATAGCCTTTACCTTGACTAGGATGTACTCCAAAAAGAATATTCCAATTATCTGATCGCCATTCCAAGTATTGATGTCGATCGTGTTGCCAACATAATCCACCAAAGAACATGAACCGGGAGTGCTTGATTCTCCTCAATCCATGCGTTATAAACGCTTGTCCTGCCCGACAAGGAAAACTCCGCCCGGACACTTTAGATCGACGCACAGCCCAAGACAGAGTTTCAAAGCATGTGCAATACCGGCAGCAGGCGGCGGTATTGGATGTTTGCGATCTCAGACCCATTCCCATAACATCAGGCTCCCTGGATGGATAATCAATGGAAATAGCGAATAAAAGAAATAACAACCAAAACCCGACTATACTAGAGTCTGGCGCCGAACGTTCGGCGAGTTAACCCGACTATCATCGGGTCTGGCATGGAAAGTGTTAAACTCAGTGAGCTCTCAAGGTGCTTCACAGCAGAAGGAAAACAAAAAGGTATAAAACATTTTAAATGAATAAAATTAAATAAACAAAACATAGGAGCAGATAAAAAAAAAACAGGCCCTATTGGAAGGCAGAGCTAAACAAATGGGTTTTAAGGCTGGCCTTGAAGGTAGCAATGGAGACTGAAGCCTTGATGGACCCTGGCAGCTGATTCCACAGGCGCGGCCCCAGTGCATAAAAAGCATGGTGCCCCATGGTCGACAGCCTAGTGCATGGGATGGCGAGGAGGTTTTGGCTGCCAGACCTGGGCCCCGTTCCCCGTACCTGGCTAACTGAGTTAGCCGGATAATTTCCAGCATAGCCTGACTTAAACCAGACCTTTCCATTCCCCGACGCTCGATTGTCTAAATCACCATGACAACAGATCAAAAAGTTTGAGCCTGGTCGGGAGCAGGGTTAAGTTCAGTTAGCTGGATGAACCATGGCCACGCCCCCGCAAAGAAATGCCAGCTCGCTTCCTGAAATATTTCTCACAGTCTAGATCCCATTATACCATTCTGAATTATGTTTTTGTGCTTCGTTTTCCTAGAGCGGGCTTTTGAAATGTATAATAATAGAACTAAATGCTGATAATAAATCATATTGAGCCTATAGATTTACTTTGTCCTAAATAAAATAATGCACGTCATATACGGCGCTCGGAGTCACGATACACACTGCATGTGGTTATTTTAATAACGGCGCATTGCAAATGTGAATCCCGCGGGGATATTTTTAATGAATGAAACCTATCGGCCGTTTGGCTCTGATTAGTTTCATATATTCTCCGCTGTAGATTTGCTTAACGGAGCGCCCGGATTGTGTTTCATTCAAGCATAAAATTGAAGTGTCTATGCGTGGATTGTGGTTTTTGTGTGATATTGTAACTGGGATTAAAATGTCTGAGATGCGCTGTTTGACGGATTTGAGAAATTGAATGAGCCGTTGACGTCACATTAATGCATTTGAGAATAAAGAGATAAAACTTCATTCAAAAGAAAAATATTCGAAACACGGGTTTCTTGTCCATTGATGGATACACAATGAATATATCCCGTCTGGCACAGTGGTGCAACGGCTAGGCTCAATCTTGTCAACCGGGCGACCCAAGTTCGAAACCCCGCGTTTCCAATATAATTTTTTTGGAATATAATATTAATGATTATACGCAAAAGTAGCCTAGTTTTAAGTTAAAATATTATAAATCTACATGCATTGAGGATGTCATTCTTTATATAGCTCTCAACGTGCACCAAATTGATGTATTTACATTGCAAAAAGAAGAAAATGACTAGAAGAAGGGGGATTCGAACCCGGGTCGTCTGCGTGAAAGGCAAAAGGACAAACCGTCACACCACAGTGCAGATAAGTAAAACATCCACCATACATCAATCAATGGATAAGAGAGCCGTATCCTTATTCTGAAACGGTTGAACTAATTATTTTCGCTAGCAAGATCTCATTTGATTATTCAATCCATAAACCTACTGCCAGCAGGAACGTTTAAAGAAATATAATCTGATTGATTGGGGTAATGAGGGATTTAAAATGAGCCTAGATTATGCATTAACTTGTCGGCGAAGGCTATTGAGCCGCCTGCAATCTGTTAATAAAGTTTTAAAACAATCAATCAATCAATGCCGTTAGAAGATCAGGATTTCTGCTATCGACACCTGCTGTCTTTTCAACTGAAGCGGCCGCGCGCAATTATCCAGAGTCTCAAATCTGGTTCGAGTTAACGAGACTGAATCAGCGTTCGAGGAACAGGAAAATCCCGGCTTCAAACATCGGGTTAATTGAATCTGGATAATGGGACTCTTGATCGACTTAGTTGAACCAGGTACGGGGAATAGGGCCCTGAGTGACCTGGACGCAGGTTGAGGGGACGTAGTCTGTAGTAAGTCTCAAGTAGTCTGAGACCTAACGGAACCCAGTGCAGCTTGACTAGTTAGTGATTATGTTTACAACCAGCCTCATCTGTTAACACTTTAACTGCCGGGAAACGCTTTACAGCGTCATTCCCGGCCATGCTCAAGTTGCCGAAGGACGCTTTACAGCGTCTTTAATATCAATATTTCAAAAATTTGTGATCGGATTCATATTTCCCCTCCGCTGGCCTGAGATCCACCAGGAGGACCCACTGAGCTCACTGGCGGTTCAGGAGCGCCATCTGGTGGCCGATCAGCGCAATCGCCAAACAGGAAGTGCTATGGAGGTTGTGCTGGTCGGCCATATTACTTCCGGGCACTCGGTTTGGCTGCCGGCACTCTGGCTCGTCACAATATAATAGCGATCCATTGCCAATAACTCGATAAACAACATGATTTGGACGTATATAGTATTATACAAGCTGGAAATGGTTCATCAGGATAAACATCCCATAATCGAAAACGGTCTACACCACGCTGATCGTCCAACGGCGCGAGGAAGATCCGGTGAGATTCAGCGTTATTCTTGAACGTGTTCCATATAAACTGTTATGATGAACATATGACCCACACTAGATGAATGATATAACGCTGCCCACGGAATTATAAACGATCCCCCGCCCATCCGGTCATCATCAGATCATACGTAGATCATTCTAGAAGTACGTCCAATTGAAATTTTTTATATCACCCCGATTGCCATCAAACTGTATTTCATCATCAATATAATTCATTTGGGGCTATAGATCACGTTCTGGAGAAAGCTGCAGAAAGAGATGAAAACATACTTATACATTAGACCATACTTTACTATGAATATGTGAATGAAAAAGTTTAACGTTGCTACACAATGAACAATACATATAGGACTTTGAATGGGCCCTAATAATGGCAATGTAGCAATAGAATTTAAAAAGTTATAGCCATGCAAAGAAGGGGTACTTATCCATAGACAAATAGAGCTGGCAACCCATGGTATAGCATGAATTTAACCTCCGGCACCCATAGTGTTAAAAGTAATACTTTATTGTGCAGAATATAAATCTGAAAAAGGGGCGTTGTCTTATTTTCGGGGTCTAGACTTTTAAATATCATTATACATTCACAACAACAGATTGTGCCAAATGATGGTTCCCCAAGTGAGCCACCATCTTTATCTCTACATCTCCCTCTCGTTCTCACACACGCACACACACGCACACACACACGCACACACGCACACACACACACACACACACACACACACACACACACACACACACACACACACACACCTACATACGCACAATGACTGAGAGACACACCAACCAGCTCGAACAAAGTGGCTTGAAAGTCAGGCAAGTTAACAAACAACAGAGGAGTTACGATGCCAATTTTAAGATTGTGGTGATCGATAAACGAAGCAGTCATCAAACAACTGTCAAGCAGCCAAGAAATATGATGTAATGTTTGAAGATGGTGAGCCCAAATAAGCTGCATTAAAAATCCAAACCGTCAGAGAAAATATGTCAACCAAAATATGTTAAAAATAACAGCCTATTGTTTTATTCAATGTGTTTTTTTATAAAAGATGATTTTACCAAAAGATGGTAAAAACAACAGCCTACGTTGAATAAAACAATGTGTTTTATTATCATTATTTTCAAATAAAAAGTTTTGGTCTTTTTCCAAAAATGTGTCTTGAAAAAGAGCGGTTGTCAATCAGGGTTGTCTTATATTTGGACCAATACTGTAATTAACGGTGCTCATAAACGCCTCATCAGGATGTGAGTGACATAACTGTCCTCTTGTGTCTTATACATTTTTCTTTCCAAATAAATTCTAGTCAACAACCTGCATGTAAATCAATAGTCAATGAGCCATAGAAAATGTTATTTGAAATCCACTGACATAAATTCCAGTTCATATTACGCCAAGGGTTTCATTTACATTTTGTGCAGTTTATACCTACCTGTTAATTATTGTTGATCCTCTACTTTGCGATCCTTCCATCGCTTGGGGGCTTGTGAAATTCTACAGCTTAGCGGAAGATCCCCCTTTAATCTCATCTTCTTTCTCTTCACTGGGCTGCACTATCATCATAATCAGTATATTTACTGGCTGTTTCTGTTGAAGCTCCTGCCAGGGTTTGTTTTAAAACACCAATTTATTCATTTAATCCCAGAGCGACTGTGTCTGGGATATTATGGATTTACCCCAACTACCGCTTCAGAGTTTTCGTATTAACTCAATAAGCTTTTGTTTGAGTCGGTTAACATTTGCTGTGCACATTCATGACCCCTAGAGGAAGAAGCCTGTTGATTTCGGTGACCCCATGACCTTTCCTCTAGGGCCACCATCAGGCCAAACATTCATATCCTACTTGTCAATGCGATAACTCAAATAACTTTTATTAAAATCTTTTAACATTTGCGGTGCAGATTCATGACCCCTGTAGGATGAACTCTTACTGATTTCGATGACCCAATGACCTTTTCCTCTAGCACCACCATCAGGTCAAACTTTCAACTTTCAACTTTAGAATTGGTGTATTTTGAATACCTTTTTCTTTTTGAATCTTTCAACATTTGTGGTGCCCATGCATGACCTCAAGAGGAGGAATCCTCTTGATTGATCAATACTCCTGATCTTATTTCCACCAAACATGACAAATGATTTGCCTTACCATAGCAAGGAGACCTGTGATGTTCTGAATCATCTGGCCTCATGGTGGCGCTATTCTCATAAAACTAAAAACATGAACTAATCCTCAAATTAGGGGCATGGTCATAAAATGGTGGATTGAGAATTTGAGTCATTTAAAAGGTTTTAATTTCATACGTAAATGCTGAACGTGCTGTGAGGAGAACTGTCCTACGGTGTCCTTCAGAGGACATTTGAGAGCTTGGGAGATGGACATGCCTGTTGTTATTAATTGGTGTTCCTTGTGCTTACAGTCTGTTTTTCGGCTCCCTTCCACGTTAGACACACCATCTTCGCCAGCAACACCTCCTCACTGCCCATCACAGACATAGCCAGCTCCACCAACAGACTGGACAGATTTGGGGGCCTTCATTTCTTCAACCCAGTCCCCATGATGAAGCTTGTAGAGGTAGGACCAGGGGCCACCTTGGGGGGGGCACAGCTGTTACCCTGTGATATATAGACCTCTCGCGGGTGACGTATTTTAGCTCTAGGAAACTGAATGGACTAGTATTAATAGGTCGCTCCTAGTTTCGTCTGTGGTTCTTGCAGCTGTGGCCCCATGAACAAAGCCTTTTTTTTTTCTTTTTTTTTTTTGTGATGTTTGTTATAATATTTTATTTTCAGCTTTTATAGTTTCACAAACACACATCAAGACAAATCACAAACACAAAGAAAATAAAAAAATAAATAAAAAGAACACAAACAGTATGTTGCCAGACACTGTCACATCAATGAACAAACATACACCATGTCATATGCTATACACTAAGGACGCAAGGGGCTGATTCTCTGACATATATACACATACATATATATATACATATATATATATACACTAATACACACATACATAGTAGTGTTGTCGAAAATATCGAAAAATCGACATATCGATTCTGAATACCCAAAACTGTTTCAATACTCATTTCCCGAAATATCGACACCTAATCATTTATAAAAAAAGATAAAAAAAATAAAAATAAGTTGCATTGTTCACTTCAATACCCGCAATAGTACAGCAGTCCACACACACATGTGCATTCAGTTAAGTCGGAACATGACTGCAATACAAACAGTTCAGCCCGTCAGGCACATGCAACACAGACCAGTGTTTACATCCGTCTGCCTGAGAAAACACCATGCTCTGCAACAAAAAACGATTGAAGTGAGATGAACAGTTATTTCCAAATGTATGATCTAAAGATAAACAAAGGGTTTCAAAAGTGCCATATCTATCCTCTCCTACAGTACCAGAGAGAAGCTGAGGAGAACCAACCAGCAACAGAAGCAAAACCTATCAAAAAAAATTATAATTTAAGATTGAACCTTTTTCCCTGTGGTATCGAAAAAGGTATCGCATCGAAGCTCAAAATTCCACTATCCTGACAACACCAATACATAGTACAGAAAATACACAGGAGGACATTGAGAAGCACTTATGTTCTAGCTAAGCATTCCAAAAAGGGACCCCATATAATTTCAAATTTGTTCAAGGTCTCAGACCTACTGTGACGAATGCTTTCCAGCTGCAGAGAGGAGACCATCTCAGTGAGCCATCTTTTAAAATTTGGAGACGACGTGTCTTTCCATTCCTTCAGGATAATTCTTTTGGCCACAGCCATACCAAACATCAGGGCCTCCTGCTCATTGTAAGGTAATTCTGCAGTGTTAGCTGAACAGCCGAGTAAAGCTAGAAGGCAGTCTGGGGCAATCTCTCTTTTGTACGCCTTGGTATACCAGTCAAAAATGTCTACCCAGTACTTAAATAGCTTGGGACAAAACCAAAACATATGTGAAAGATTACCCTCTGCGGACATGCAACGATCACAGATAGGCGATACAGAGGGATAGATTCTATGCAGTTTGGTTTTAGAGTAATGTAGTCTGTGAATGACCTTAAACTGTATAAGTTGGACTCTGGCATTAATAGAACATTTATGTATCCTGCTAAGTCCCTCCTCCCACATCTCATCAGAGATTTCCATACTAAGCTCTGTGGACCATACATCTTTAATGTGGTCGGAGGAAGCCATAGATTGGACAGAGAAATATGAAACAAAATCAGAGATCAGGTGTTTTGAAACTGGTGATCGGCTCATGAGATTATAAAACTGGTAATCAGCAGGACATGTCTCAAAGTCTGGGATATTACTGCGGACATAGTTTCTAACCTGCAGGTAACGAAAGAAGTGTGAGCTTGTAAGATTAAATTTAGACTTAAGTTCGTTAAATGAGGCAAAGTGACGATCAACATATAGATCTTTAATAGTGGCCAGTCCCTTTCCCTTCCATAATGAAAAAACAATATCAGATTGACCAGGGGGAAAATTATGGTTATCACATATTGGAGCATATGCCGAGGTTGAAGGTACTTTGAAAACCTTTTTGATTTGACTCAATATTCTCAGTGAGTTCCGAAGGATAAAATTGTTGAGAGCCATCTTATTAATCGTATCACACTTAGAAAATAACATTGCAGGAAGAGAGCTTTTTAGGTTCACATGCGCCTCCATGTCTAGCCACCTGGGGGCGTCTATGGCTACTGTAGCATCACCTATGAAGTAATCTTGCCAGAAGGTCATGGCCCTTGCATTAGCAGCCCAGTAGTAGTGCTGGAATACCGGCAGGGCCAGCCCCCCCATATGCTTTGGCTTCTGCAAGTGTGCTTTTGAAATACGATGTGCTTTATAGCCCCAGACAAATGGCAGAAGTATAGTGTCTATCTGTTTAAAGAAAGAGGCAGTCAAAAAAATAGGCACGCTCTGAAAAAGGTAAAGGAACCTGGGGAGAACCACCATTTTTATGACATTCACACGCCCCACCAAAGACACTGGCAAAATTCTCCACCTCTCCATATTTTTCTTCAATTTTGAGACCATTTCACCAAAGTTCAGTTTAAATAGGAGTTTGGGATCCTTTGGTATAACTACTCCCAGATAGGTGAAGTGGTCATATTCTATTTTAAAGGGTAAGCTGTCAGTAAAGGAAGAGTCTAGGCTCCCTGAGATGGGCATGAACACACTTTTCTCCCAGTTAATGGAGTAACCAGAGAAAGTACCAAACTGCCTGATTAAATCTAGGAGGCATGGGACGGAGGAGGCAGGATCAGCAAGATACAGGACCACATCATCCGCATATAGCGAAATACGGCTCTCATACTTTCCCAACTTTATTCCTGTGATGTTGGGATGACTCCTGATACTGATAGCCAGGGGTTTGAGGGCTAAATTGAACAGTAAGGGACTAATACAACATCCTTGTCGGGTGCCGCGATGGAGTGGGAAGGAGTCAGATCTATCAGAATTGGTAAGAATGGAAGCTCTGGGATGAGCATACAACATTCCAATAAGAGAACGAAACCTGTCACCGAAACCAAAGCGCTGGAGGACACTGAACATATATTTCCATTCGATCTGGTCGAATGCCTTTTCAGCGTCAAGTGATATGATCGCCGGCTTAGTGTCCTTTCTTTGGTTAGAGTACAATATGTTTAGTAATTTCCGAATATTAGAAAAAGCAAGCCTGCCAGGAATGAATCCCGTTTGGTCGGAGTGGACGAGAGATCCGACATGCTGAGCCAACCTAGTGGCCAACACCTTGGCAACTGTCTTTTGGTCAAAATTTAACAAACTTATAGGCCGGAACCCTGCTGGATCAGTCCCATCCCTACCTTTCTTGAGTAAAAGGCACACATTTGCTTCGTAAAGGGAGTCAGGGAAGACATTATTAGTGATAGAATGTTGAATCATTCTAAGAAGTAGAGGGGCCAAAATGTCACTGTAAGCTTTATAAAACTCCGCCCCATACCCATCCGGGCCAGCGGCCTTCCCGCTAGGGAAAGACTTTATTGCACTTGTTATTTCCTGCAGGCTGAAATCAGCATCTAGCTCATCCCTTGCCTTATCACTAAGCACTGGCATATCAATATTGTCCAGGAAGCTCTCAACCTCAGAGTCTGGGGCATGGCATCTAGAGGTATAAAGGCCAGTATAAAATTCTTTAAAACGGTCATTTATGTCTTTAGGGTTAGTCAGCAAGCTGCCCGATATAGATTTGATATTATGAATTGCCTGGCTGGCCTGTACACCCCTCAGCTGCCTAGCCAACAGTCTGTCTGGTTTATCACTTAGTTCAAAGTGCTTCTGTCTGAGTTTAAGGAGGAGGGTACTAACCTGCTTGCCCAGAATAGAATTGTATTCATACTTCAATTTTAAAATGTTATTTAAGTCCATTTGGGATTGTGATAGTCTGTAAACCTGCTCCAGCGAGGGGAGCCGTGCCTCAATCTCAGCCAGGCGCTTACGTCTTTCTCTCTTTCCAAAGGCTTCATAAGATATAATGTGCCCTCTCAATACCACCTTAAGAGACTCTCATAGTGTAGCGTCGGAGACATCACCGGTATCATTAGTCTCCATAAACTCAATGAGTCGAGATCTCATTTGATCCCGAAATGCTTTCTCCGAGAGCAAAGAGGGGTTGAAGCGCCAACTGTATCGCGTCTGTGGCAGTGCCAGCTTTACCAACATAGTGATTGGCGCATGATCTGAAATAAGGATGCTATGATATTTAGTTTGCAGCACACTAGATATAAATTTAGCATCGACAAGAAAATAATCTATTCTTGTATACGATTTGTGGAACGTGGGAAAAGAAAGAATAATCCCCGTCTGTAGGGTGCTGCAATCTCCATATGTCAACTATGTTCATAGAACGCATTAAATTGTTTAGTACTCCAACGGAATTAATGGTCGGAGGCGGACGAGTGGACATACGATCAAGATAGGGATCTAGATAGCAATTAAAATCTCCACCTAAAATCAAGTTGGTGGTATTCAGATCAGGGATTATGTCAAATATTTTACGAAAAAAGCTTGGGTCGTCAATGTTGGGACCATAAATATTCAGGCATGTTATTGGTAGTGAATTAATGCTACCAGACACCATGACATATCTGCCTCCGGGGTCGGAGACTACCGTGGTCATTTGAAATGGGACAGATTTACTAAATAAAATAGCAACCCCTCTTGCTTTGGAAGAAAAAGCAGATTGGTACACTTGTGACACCCAGTGCTTCCTCAGGCGCCTCTGTTCCGTTGGAGCTATATGAGTCTCTTGTAAAAATATAATATCTGCAGACAATGTTTTCAAATGAGCAAAGCCTTCTAATATACATTTCTCTCTCTGATGAGCCAGTGGATTCAGAATTTTAAGTGAAAAAGGAAAGATTGCGCTAGCCAAAACTAGCTTAGCATTGCAGGTCAGGTGACCCGGCGTCACCAGTGTTCTCTCCAACATCCGGTCATTTAGGGTTCGCAATTAAGAATGAAAATTCTTTGGTGAAACGGACAAAAAGGAAATGCACCAGGGCTTGTCATAGCGACATGATCGAGCGATGAAAATTCTTTGGTGAAACGGACAAAAAGAAAAAGGAAATGCACCAGGGCTTGTCATAGCGACATGATCGAGCGAGAGGTCTATGTCAGAAGTTGTGATTCTTGTTTTAGGCCACTTAACTCATTCACTGTCAACGATGAGTATACTCGTTATTGGCCGGCAATCGTTGGAAGCCAACAACGAGTATACTCGTTATTTGATCGTTATTTCTTTTATTCTCTATTTCCATTCATTATCCATCCAGGAAGGCTAGTGTTACCATAGGGAATGAGTCTGAGATCGCAAAAAATCCTATACCGCCGTCTAGCGTGATGCGGCCGGTATTGCACTTTTATATTCTCATGAGGATTCCCCATGTTAACCCTGAGTCCATGTGCCTGTAATGAATAGAAATATCGAATAAAAGAAATAACAATCAAATAACGAGTATACTTCAACGATTGGCGCCCAATAACGAGAGTTGTTGATTTAAAATCGACTAGTGGAATTATGACTATTATTGGACTAGGATTTTGAGGACACAAGCCCCTGTTTGCCTCTAGAGGGCGATGAGGACACAAGCCCCTGTTTGCCTCTAGAGGGTGATGAGGACACAAGCCCCTGTTTGCCTCTAGAGGGTGATGAGGACACAAGCCCCTGTTTGCCTCTAGAGGGTGATGAGGACACAAGCCCCTGTTTGCCTCTAGAGGGCGATGAGGACACAAGCCCCTGTTTGCATCTAGGGCATAAAAAAAAATTGTTTGTTTCCTGTTGGTTGTCAGTTAAGGTAGGTAGGGAATTTATTTTATTTTTTTATTTTATTCTTTCCCACGGCGACTATGGATAGGGAATTTCTTTATTTAATTAAAATGTTCACAACAACATGGATGCATGTACTCTGCCAGCATGTTTAATATCCATAATACTAAAGGTTTGACTAAGATTTCTATGAAACTGTATTATAAAAAAAATAAAATAATTTTTATTTTTATATATATATATATATATATATATATATTTTTTAAAACTCATAAAATATATTGGGTCGCACTTAAATCGGCAGGGTCGGTCGGCAACCGGAAACAAACCATTATTTTTGTTAGGCCTAGAGGGCGATGAGGACACAAGCCCCTGTTTTCCTCTAGAGGGCGATGAGGACACAAGCCCCTGTTTGCCTCAGAGGGGGATATTTAATTTTTTTTATTAATCCTCTTTTTCTCCGCCTGATTTTTTCTCCCCATCCCAATTTAGTCGTTATGCCAATTCCCCCCCTCCCCTACCTGGTTGTTGTGCGCATGTTCCTCCTACTGGTCGGTACAAGGGAACCCTGAAGTCCACCACATGCTTCCTCCGACACATGTGGAGACAGCCAGTGGCTCTTTTTTCACCTGGCAGCGAGGACTCTCATTGGTGAAGCGTAACGCGTGGGAGGTCACGCTGCCTTCACCATTTCCTGCCTTTCGCTGAGCAGGCGCCCAGACCTGACCTGTAGGTGTCGCTGTCCACAACGCCAGATTACCACACGACTTCCCTCCCCCTAACTCAGCCAAACGAGTTAGTATGACGACCGGCCCAAGCCGCAGCGCAATGCTGACTCCGGGGGTGTCGAGACCGCAGCCTCTTGCATTGGTGACGAGCGCAATCTCCGCTACGCCACCCGACCGCCCTGACAGAGGGGGATAGTTTGAGGATAGTTTAAGATTCTTTTATTTATTGTTTCATTACATCATAAAATATGACGACAGACATTCGAAGCTTCATTCGAATACTTCAATAGAAGCATTGTTAAAAGAATTACATTCGGTACAGCCCTACTAGCAGTTAGTTTCAAGGGTATGTCTCTTCCGCAGGTGATTGGGACGTCAGCCACGAGCCAAGAGACCTTTGATTCCCTCCTGAACTTCAGCAAAGCACTTGGAAAGATACCCGTGTCATGCAAGGTGAGGCTTCCTCTGTGACGTGTTGTCTTTCATAGGGATGCATCAACAACACAACAGTGGCTGAGGAGGTAGAGTGCTCGTCTGGTAATCAGAAGGTTCCCGGTTCCCGGTTCGAGTCTCGCTCCTCCCGGGCAGAGTGTCGAAGTGTCCTTGAGCAAGACACTTGTGTGAATGTGAGGCATAAGTTGTAAAGCAATTTGGATAAAAGCGCTAAATAAATGCAGTCCATTTACCATTGACTTCTTCACTGTTCATACTGATCCCTGAACAGAGTACCGGTATGATCCATTACTTTCACTGACGGGCAGGAAGGGCTTATTGGACACAGATTATTGAGACATAATAATACATGTCATTGTCTGTCCATTAGAAAGATCCAACGTGCTTCTCTGTGGCAACAAGGTCATAGTGTCACAGATGTTGCGTGTTCTCGCATAGATTGAGCTGATCTGACACAAAGTGCCATGCCTGTGAACCGCCACTAGGGGCAGAATGGCTAAGTGTGAGTCAATTATTGGATGGCTAGATGAATGAGTGACATTGCCATCGTAGAGGTGCTTCACATCTGAAAATGCAGAGAATCAAATAGATTTAGTATTGGCCCGGTATCTGATGCTATTATCGTATCCGTGCGTCCCTAATCCCTATGTTTCAGTAGTTAACAGGCCTAAGCATTCATTAAGACTCTTTCACAGACGTGTTTGTGAGCAGTACAACTGACGTGTCTCACTCTTATTCAGGATACACCTGGATTCATTGTAAACCGCCTACTTGTTCCCTACATGATGGAGGCCATCCGGCTACACGAGAGAGGTATGAATTATGACTATGATTATCATGTTCAAATGACTGCAGTGGGCCTGATGCAGTGGCAGCCATTAATGTCTGGCCAGAGCCACCTGCCTGCTGCTGTTCTGAGTGGTAAGCAGCAGTGAATGTTCGCTTTCCTCTCATAGTAACAGAGTCTGAGGGAAGCACTGGGCCGGTTTTTGGTGTAATTATTTAGATTTGGACACTACTATAGTGTATAATTTTGTGATTTGGTCTCTTCGTGGTGTGGCTGTAGTTCTAACCCCCCCCCCCCCACGCAGCAGCAGCCCATAGTTGTTGTGTTTTGTCCCTCAGGCCATGGATCCAAAGAGGACATTGATATCGCCATGAAGCTTGGCGCCGGCTACCCCATGGGCCCCTTCGAGCTGCTGGACTACGTGGGTCTGGACACCGCCAAGTTTATTATGGACGGTGAGTAGAATCTCATAACGTACAGTATCTCCAGATCTGGATTTTTACTATATTCTAAAAGTGAGACTAGGAACTGGACACCAAGTTCTTTTGACATGTGGATTCCAAGTCATTCTTACCTTGATACAATATAAGATATTTTCTGCCGACCACTGCCATAGGCTTCCATTGTATCTGAAAATGTGTCCTGAAGGATGAGGCCGGTCTCATTAAATGTTTTTCCTCAACATATCCTACGAACAGACCAAGACCTACAATGGATTTCTCCTACTAACACGTGTGGTCTATTTAGTCGACACCAGATTATAGCTCATACTGGAGGTGCTAGGGTCAGTCTCATTCCACACACTCCACCCTCGCCCTGTCCACCCTCTCCATTCCACCTCCATATGTGGTTCACGTGGAGGGAGAGTTCTTCACACTGAAGGGTGGATGGTAGAAGCCTCCATCATTGATGAGTTCTACCCTATAAACTGGTAGCAAACAGAAACACTGGAGGACGGAGGAAACTAATCCTACAAATTTTAGTTCCTCGTTCACTGTAACTTAATAATTAAGTTATTTTCATGGCATGGCATACAGGTAACTTGACAACTTGTGTTCATCTTCCTTTGTTTTAATTCTACTTTATTAATTTTCTGTAAAAAAACAACCATGCAATACATTTCTACAGTCCAGTTTGCCTGAATCGGGGCAACTGCTGTCACTTCATGAAATAGTTCCAGGGAAAAGTCCAATGTCTGTGGTCATCACATGAATATCTGCTGCTAGAAGTAAATAAACACTGGCTATATCTTTTAACTCTTTCTCTGCCACGCTGGGAACGGGATATGGTTATGTGCTGCCACACATAGCCATATCCCGTTTCTGATTAATTGATTGTCAATAACGGCATTCGTTAGTACAACCCCATATGCTGATCAGGGCGATGGCTATGAAAACAAGGCACAATCAAGCTGGAATTGACGTTAAATTGCTCTTACCTGTGGCTGGTGGGATTCCAGAAAGAATATTCCAATTATTTGATTGCCATCTGGTAGATTGTATGTCCATTTGGGCCACGACATAACCCACCACAGCATAATGAATCGGGGGTCCCGAAAACTATTCAATGTGATCGGCTGAAGCCCTCGGCCCAGGCTACTAGAAAAGTCCGCCCTGAGGAATTTCATCGACGCACCGTCGATGAAATTCCTCAGGGCGGACTTTTCTAGTAGCCCATATAGACTCAAAGGAAGTGCAACATCGGCCGCATACCACCAGGTGGCGGTATTGGACTTTTGTGATCTCAGACTCATTCCCTATGGTAACGCAGCCTTCCTGGATGGATTATGAATGGAAATGGCGAATAAAAGAAATAACGATCAAATAACGAGTATAGTCGTTGTTGGCGTCCAACCATTGGCGGCCAATAACGAGTATACTCGTCGTTGGCAGTGAATGAGTTAAACACCACACAAACCCATGAAAGTCACCACATCTGAATAAAATGCCATGCCAATATCTGAAGTGCTTATTTCCTGAAAAGTTTTAGTTTTTCTCCCTGAAAATATGCCCTATTGTGCCTTAACACATTGAGTGCCAGCAGGGGGCGTACTATTTATCGCTTGAATGCCAGCCTTTTGAGACTGATTTTCCGATATTTCATGATTTTCGCAGAGCTATTTCTATATTCTATATTATGGCTATGTGTCTAATACGCCCGTCACTTATCAATTACTTGCTTGCAGTCAACATGTACGAAACTGATTGTTTTTTCATCGGTACATTTCCGTTTTATACCGTTTTGAAAAACTGAATTTTGGAAATTTCTAGAAAAAAATAAAAGATTCCGCAGGAATCGCCCTATAGTGTAATACACACAACACGTTGTCATTTTCCGGCTGATTTATGAATCGTTTTCAAATAAACGCTAGATTATCGATAGTATATGTGTACTTATGCACGCTAGAGAAGCGGAATTATCTATGACCTGGTCAGCGCTAACGTCATATACACACATAGGCTACCGGTACACACATAGGGGACATGTTGTGAAATATGTGAAAAAAACATCCGATTACCCCAAGACTGGTAAAATAGATTCCTTACCTCAGATCAGATGTTCTGCAAAAAGATTATTCCAATTCCTGATCGCCATTCCAAATATCGATCGAGTTTATTGATCCAACGTTATGTACTCGAAACACATAATCCACGCTGCTCTGAGGGTCCCCAATGAATGCATTAGTCTCTGGTTACATGCCTGAGAAGTAAAATGTGGAATCCGGAGTTTTCTTTTCACATGCATTTTCATTGAGTCCATTCCAATGGGTGCAATACCATCCGGGAGACGATAGGGGGCGGTATCTGCCCTTTTCGAGCTCATGATAACGTGAGGCTGGGTTGATGAAAAATGAATGGATATCGCTAATAAAAGCAATAACGATTAAATAACGAGATTCTTCGCCATTGGCACTCAACGCATGGCGGCCAACAACGAGATATCTCGTCGTTGGCACTCAATGTGTTAATACAGTGTCTAGAAAGGAAGAGGAATTCCTCCTCGGATACTGTATTAAATTGCAACAGCAAAAGTATTTTACACATAAATATGCTAGCATGGCATTTTAGTCACATTTGGTGACTCTTCAGTTTATGTGGTGTTTTAAGACACATTTTCAGATACACTGGAAGCTATTGACGGTGAATCGGCAGAAAATAACTACCAAATCTTTCAGTAACTGTAAAAGATTATGATAAAAAAGAAGGGCGTCTTGATTTTCATACCAAGGCCAGAATGACTTGGAACCCACACGTCCAAAAAGACTGTTATGCTCATTTTTTTTAAAGTTTAGAAACAATCGTAAGGAGAAAAAATAAATTCCCCAAAGCTCAACTATTTTCTTTTCTTATTGTTTCTATCTGTTCAGGCTGGAGTGTGATGGACCCAAACAACCCACTGCTCGCCCCCAGCGAGCTGCTCAACAAGATGGTCGCCGAAGGAAAATATGGCCGAAAGAACGGAGAGGGCTTCTACAAATACAAGTAGCGGAGTCTCACGGCATCACTGTCTGCTAGCTGCTGGTTGCTAGGGAGCTTCACCCCTAGCAACAGGAACATAGGTGAAGAGTCACTGATGGAAGGGTGGGAACTCAGGAAAACAAGCCATCAAACAAGGACTGATGAGTGTGTGCTGGTTCATCACGACAATTGTACAATACTGGTGGTTAACCTGCGTGCCAACTATGAAAACGGTTGACCTCTATCATGCATTTAAATTCTGGCACTTGAATCAATTCTGGGCTCTGTGTATCTTGAATGTCATCGCTACATGTGGTTTGTATCAAGAGATTGTGGCATTAAAGGGATTTCCTTTCCAAATGCCTTACAAGTGTGTTGGTTTTCTTTATGTTGATGAGAGGTGGTGTTGAGTGCACCCAGAGGTGCCTCATATTGAGATGCAAGATCCTTTTAAAGAAATTATGTGAATCCACCTAAAGGTGCTGTAAGTGGTATCTATAATAATAATGCAGGACCTCTTTAGGGGGTCTTTAATCGGCATGCAACGAACTGGACATGCAATTGGAGCGGCACACACACACACACACACACACATGCATTGTCTTTCTCAGTCGCCGATGCGATAGTCTCTGCGCCTAACCCATCCCGTCGTCCTTCCCCCCCCATGGGCAGCCGGGAGCAGATAGGGCGTCAACATGAGCCGCGCCCCGGGGAACAATCCAAGTGCTCCTGTCCGCAGTGGCGTCGCGTGGGTAAAATAACAGGGGAAGCCAAAAAAAAAGTATTAAAAAAAAATTATTAAATATATATCAAGCAGTCACCATGTACACTACAGTATGGCTCGGCGGCCAGTCAAACTTTCTTTTTATTTATTTAACAGATTGCAGAATGGGTACAATACAGTACGGCCCAATACACACAATTGTATAAGGGGATGCAGACCAGAGAAAGACGTTTGTCTTGTTTACATCAGGGTCATTAATATTGCTGGAGCGAGCATTGGTTCATTTTTGGTCCGATTTTTCCTTGCACGATTTTGCGCGCAGCGTGGGAGCAAATTCGAGACACATATTCTGTTGCATAAAGGTGTCCCACGGTCTCCTCTATGGCCGTAAATATTTTCACGCGGATCGGAATCACGGCGCGCCCGTGGGACACTTTTCCGTTTCGGCGAGTTTATTCCACGCTTTCGGCTTTCCTTTTCTAAGCATTTTCGGGGCTACATGTGAATGACTAAAAGTTGCGGGACGCCCAGATGTTTCCACAATAGAAAGCTTGCGTAGATCCCATAATAGGCTCACTTAATACAGCGTTTTTAAAATCACGCAACATTTTCAGGGTCGCAAGCCGACCTTTTCCCCTCGTTTTCGATGATGGAAGTGATTTAGGACACGCCGAGAGGTACCCGTGGATTTAATCTCGCGAGAATCGGGGCAATATTCGGCCCGTGGGAGCAGTCACGGGTTAATACAATGTTCAGAGTGCAGAGGGTAGGTGTGCAGAGGGGATGCCAGACAATTATTCTGCTCACACCCCCCGTTTTAAACTTTTAAGGTGTGGCAGTCAGCTCGAATCTGATTGGCTAGTATCGGTTTTGGACTCTACATACATTAATCACATGGTTGAGGCTGGAGAAAGACACCTACCCCCTGCCTCTCCTCTAGCTGCAGTGAGCATAGTGAGTCTGACAGTGTGTTAGACTTAGAGAGTGAGAAGGAGAAGAGGGAGACATAAAAAAAAAAAAAAAATAACAGATGCACAGATGAAAAAGAATGTAAACTATATTAAAAAAAAATTATATATATAATATATATTTTTTTTTTCTTTTCATATTTCATATTTGATATTAATTCATATTTTGATAGGGAGGCCTGGCTTCCGTTGGCTTCCATAAGGATTCGCCACTGCCTGTCCGTCTTCGTCAAGGACGCCACAGCGTTAGCGATTTGTTGTGCATGTTTTTCCATTGGGTTTATCTTATCGGGGGGAAACCCTAGCGAGCACGGGGAGAACATGCAAACTCTACACAAAGGCCATTACTGATGATGCTTGGTCAGTAATATGGGCCTTCCAGTAAACAAGAAATTTTATGGTATCCCGTTCCCATGTGATCCAATCAGGAGAGGGAACTCCACACTGCAAAAATGATCTGCCAAAATCTTGAAACTTTACTTAAAATAATCTGCCAGCATTATAGGTACCGTTTACCTAATAATAGGTTGTTATATTATAGGTTTACCTAATAATAGGTTGTTATATTATAGGTTCACATAATCGGTTATATTATAGGTTTACCTAATAGGTTGTTATATTATAGGTTCACATAATGGGTTGTTGCATGTAGAATCATGAGCCATTTGTTTTTCAAAGACAGTCTGTTTTATAGTTTGTGCAGTAAAACACTACTATTGTCAGTTGCTTCCTTACTGTCGTGCATCTGCCAAACATCCTGCCAACTCACATCTTGCTCTTCTCACAGAGGGACAGCAGGTGGCGCCAATTTACTACAAATAGAGTGATGGAACAGGCCCAGATTTGGAGAATCTTTCTATAAATAGAATTTTCCCTTTGATGTTGGCCCCTTCATTCGAAATGTTATGTTTTAACTCTGCACTGTGATTTGAACCTTTAGGAATATTAGGAAAGCTTTAGAATTTAAAGTTTACCGGTAGTTACTCAGACAATTTTTTGGAGACTTGGAGACGATCCATCTCCCCCTGCCATTAAAATTATTTCCCACTTGAGAGGCTTATATACTCGAAGATGATTTAGATTTCCCTTTTCATTATCACTGCAGTAATGCCGTATGAACGTGGCCCCAGGCACTGCGTGCTGTTTGAGTTTTAATTGCTGGTCCATTTTCCGAAGCCTTTTGAAGTTCCCCCTAGAGATTAAAACACGTAACGTTCAATACATTTCACCAGCCTTGTAGTTCCTCAGACAACCAATGAGTGGCATCATTAGAGCTTCGTTTAATTAGTATACAATGGTTGGTAAAAAAAAATGAAAGATGTACGATCCAGATGCCTCACAGAATGTACGCCTTGACAAAAACAAGTGATCCCGAATGAGCCGAATATGATCCAAGGATGCCTTTTTATTTAAAAAACAAAAACAAAAAACATGTTTGAAACAGTTTCAAAATGTGACCACTTGGGAAGCAAAGTGCTTAGACCAAGATGACAGTGACTCAAAATATAACAATGGTTAAAAAAAACAAAAGAATGAATCAAGTAATAAAAAAAATAGAGCATTACAATCAAAAAAATGTTACAGAGATGCTTGCATGGAATAAACAACATGGCTAAAGACCACACTAATAGCTACCAGAGAGAAGACGAAGGTCCATCGCAATAAAGAAAGACTGCCAAGTGCTGGGGGTAAATATATATATCTGCTTCATTTGTCATGTTTTTTTAGAACAATAAAATATAGGCCTCTGAGCTACAGTGTCACTCTTGCCTTTTTTGTCCTAATGTTGCCTGCAAAAATACCAAGAAAAATGACATATCCTGACAGTTTATTTTTAAAAAGTACACATACTGAGCATCATTTTACATCTGAGCAAGACTCGAGGTCACTATTTGTTACAAATAGTTATCAAAAGAAGCCTTAATTTTCATTTTTCTGCAAGACGCTTCAACAAGAAAATGGCTTTCCTGTGTCCAAAGCTTATTTTCATATATACCACTATAAAAAAACATTTTTAAAAACATAAAAAAAGAAAAAAACAATCACTGAAAATATACACCAAGAAAATTTAAACGGAGAGTTCAAAATACAAAAAAGCATTCAAAATAAATTTTAGTCTAAAATGAAAAGCATAAAAAAAAAACGTTGATCCTTTTTTTCACCAACTGGTCGTCAAAGAACAAAAAAGAAAAAAATAACTTGAGAAGAGTCTTGAGAGGACGTTTCTGAGACAAAAGACGAGATCCCTCCGACTTCCTAAGTGCAGTCTGAAAGAGGTGTTTGGTAGTAGGGGGGGGGGGGGCGAAACTCCCAAACGTGGTCTCAAATCCAGTGAGAGAGAGGGGGGGATGGAAGGGAGGGGAGGTGAACACAAGCATAGTGGACTGTACAAAAAGGAACTGAGGTGAAGAATAACTTAAAAATAACTTAGGAACGGGTGTTTCTCGAGTGTTTCGGGGGTGGCGTTAGGGGTGAGGTGCTAATTGTGTGCGCTTGTCAAAAAATAAATCGCTGGACGCTTTTTCAGTGCAGTGCCTTGGATTGCAATAAAGCTGATTGTAAAAAGGTTAAGGAACGAAAAACACCAAGACGTCAAATTCACCTTTTTGTGTTTTGGGGTGGAAGTGGGGAAGTGGTGGTGAGGAGGAGGAGGAGGAGGAGGAGGAGGAGGAGGAGGAGGAGGAGGAGGAGGAGGAGGAGGAGGAGGAGGAGGAGGAGGAGGAGGAGGAGGAGGAGGAGAAGAAGAAGAAGAAGTGGGGTCAGGTGAGGATGGTCTTTAGTAACAATGATTGTCTTGTTCAGTTCAGTGTCTACAGCAGGAGACTGCGGGGGGGGGGAGTAGAGTCAAGCACAGTGGGGGGGTGGGGGTGTTGGACGAGGAGGGTGGGGTCCTCTGAGAACTGGAGGCTTGGGAGTTGGGGACGGGGTGGTTTTTTTAAAGGTCTTCATGGAATCTTAACACGCCTCCATCTCTAACAGAGAGCCCGTAGCTGCTGTCTTGGCTTTGCACGTGGAGAACGCAGTCCGCTTTCCTCCTGCGGGGGGAGAGAACAGAGCAGCGGTCAGCGGTGCTACACAGTCATTGTATCCACTCACACAGCAACAACCACTCTGGCCTGTTGACTGTCCCTAGCCAGGAAGAAATTAGGTCAGATTAGACACACGTACACACACAGCCCACACTGACACACTGGTGGCGACATCAACTAAAAGATACATCCCAAATGAGTCACAGTGACATCACAGGAGATACTGTCTCTTGTAATGCAAGTCGTCTTTTATACAAGGTTTCACTTTAGGTGGAAATGTACAATTCAGAGGAGGTGTTTTAATCATCTACAGTACGAAAATCAGTTCATCCAATCAGATTTACTGCATTTTAAACCACAAACGCATCCTAAATGATGCAGTGTGACATCACAACTTCATGTAGCCACAAGACCTTTACTATTAGTCAGGTCTAAACAAGATCTTTACGTTGGTCTAGACAAGACCTTTATGTTGGTCGGGTAGACAAGACCTTTATGTTGGTCGGGTCTAGATAAGATCTTTACGTTGGCCTAAACAAGATAATTACGTTGGTCTAGACAAGATCTTTACGTTGGTCGGGTCTAGATAAGATCTTTACGTTGGCCTAATCAAGATATTTACGTTGGTCTAGACAAGATCTTTATGTTGGTCGGGTCTAGACAAGATCTTTACGTTGGTCGGGTCTAGATAAGATATTTACGTTGGTCTAAACAAGATCTTTACGTTGGTCTAGACAAGATCTTTACGTTGGTCTAGACAAGATCTTTACGTTGGTCTAGACAAGATCTTTGTTGGTCGGGTCTCGACAAGATCTTTACTTTGGTCGGGTCTAGACAAGATCTTTACTTTGGTCGGGTCTCGACAAGATCTTTACTTAGGTCGGGTCTAGACAAGATCTTTACTTTGGTCTAGACAAGATCGTTATGTTGGTCTACTCTAGACAAGATCTTTACATTGGTCAGGTCTAGACTAGAGTGTCACGATACCAAAACTTTTGTTTCGATACTATACCAATATGAATTTCGATACTGTGATACTTTTCCTCAAAATCAGGGAAACACTCTCAGATGTCATTATTGTTCTTTATTTTAAAACACAACAATGAACAATGACAAGAATAAATAAATAAAATTAAAAGCAATGGCATTCAAAATGCTGGAGAACTTTCTTTGCACTCAAAACAGTTGCTGTACAAGGTTTCTGAACCCAGCTTTCTCAACTGTATATATATTGGAACTTGGTCCACACAGATGAACTCTGCCCTGTTGATACTTTTAGCATCTTTGGACTAATTTATATACTTAATATGCTGCTAAAAAAAACAGAGGTTAGGTTGCTTCTGAGTGGGGGGAGTTACTCTGTGAGCCAAATGCAGCAGACTTCTGTAGTTAAACAAAATTCAAGGGGTAGAAAAAGTATGGTTGTATTATTATTATTATTATTATTATTATTATTATTATTATTATTATTATACATTTGTCATAGCAGAGGGCCTAATTAGTTTAAGATACCATAACCTAGAAAACATTTTGATGAGTGAGACTGATTATATATAGCCTATCATAATCTAGAACTAGGTTATGTCATATTGTAGGCTGTTTAACAAAAATAAAATAGATTCCCGTTGTCTTTATACAGTATGTATGAACCATTAAATGGGCAATTGTCAAATGTCTCCATAGAGATGAGATGCACGTGTGCATCAATTAATTTCTGTTGTGGGTAGGCAACAGCTTTCAGCACGGCAGTTTAGGCTATGTATAGCTTATTATTAGGCTTTTCAATTTATTTTCTATTCTTGCGAATAGCATTGTGGACATTTTCTAATGCTTGTATAAGGAACTGTAGTCACGAGAGCTAGCATAGCTCGTCCAACGAATGTTGGCATCAATGGCATGACTACAGTACTACTGTAGCACGTAACGTTAGTTATCATAACCATCGGCAATCGCAGTGAGGATCTTTATTGATTAACGTTAGCTAGCTAGCACATTTTGCATAGAATAAACTCGGCTAATGTTAGCTTATATAGCTAGCGAACTATAATTCTAGTTAAAGCTAGCTAGCTAACGTTAATCAATAAAGATCCTCACTGCGATTGCCGATGGTTATGATAACTAACGTTACGTTAATGCTAGCTCTCGTGACTACAGTTCCTTATACGAGCATTAGAAAATGTCCACAATGCTATTCGCAAGAATAGAAATCTCAATCTCTCTCCATCAGAGATCTCTCTTCCGGTAAACTAGCGCAACGTCACCAATGACAGCAGCGCTGTGCTCCAATAGGAAGGCATTCGCATGCATAAATTAATAAATTAAAGAAGAAGGAAATTTTTTTTTCCCTAACGCAGTATAGTATCATTTCGAACACTCTAGTACCGCGGTACTATACTAATACCGGTATACCGTGCAACCTAGTCTAGACAAGATCTTTACGTTGGTCAAAACAATGATGACAAAACAGGTGATGTGTCCTTAACAACGACATGAGGTTACTTGGGTGGCGATGGGAGAAGCACTGGGACTAGAATTCTTTGTTGTAAAAACGCTGGCCCCAAATTCCTCAAATCGTGACTCAACTTGGTAATTTCTACATTTCGCAGGGACAATCTCACAATGCAAACCTCACTTTCTGTCCAACAAAAATCTTGACAAAAACAGAGGATTTCAGGCCAAAATGACCTTTCAGGTGACTGGTGGGCGACTGCAGAGGAATGCCTGTGTGTTCCTGTAGCCTTCACAGCAAGGTTAGAGGCTCCCGACAGGATGTGGGTTGGCTTGCTTTGATGCTAGTTTTGACATGGGGTTGCTGTGACCCAGCTGGCAGCAGTACTACCACGCTCCTCTCTGCCCTCAACTGACTCCCCCTCCCCCTCCTCCCCCCCTCTCTCTCAAGGCAATCACACCATCCTCTAGCACGGGTGGTCATCCCATAAGAGTCTACGGCGTAGACCTTTTCACGAGGTGGCATGGAATCAGACTAAAGTGAATGGAGCAAGCTGGCAAATCCAGTATGGAGAGAATGGGGGTGCTGTGGACAACAATTATCTGAACCGGGCGCAGCTGAAGACACAGGTCGGTACTGCAGTGTAAAAGGGGAGGGGGTATCTGTCTAACCACACAAGTGTTAACCCCCCTTGTGACATGGTCTGTGTAGCTAACTTAACAGAATTAGCTTCAGTTATTGACAAGCAGAGGAGAGTTATTTTAGACCAAAGCATCAAACAGAATCTGTGATCAGAGAGAGTGAGAGAGAGAAGGGGGGGGGGGGGGGGTAGATGACTGCTTCCTGTGACTGAAAGATGGATGTTTTGCAACAGGGAGGATATAAAAAAAAGAGAAAGGGATGAGAAGTGGTATTAGCGGACCGCTCCCTTGTGGTAAAGTCCAGGGTGTGTTTTCATAGGAAAGGAGTCAGCTGAGCCTGGCTGCCCACTCCTCACACTCACACACACACACACACACTCTCAAAGTCTTATGCATGCACGTGAACACAAACGCGCGCACACACACACACACACACACACACCACCACCATCCAGACTGCTTTACCACATGTGGATGAAAGGGAACAGGACAGAGGCCACCTTTCCCAGGGAGGGCTGACCCTGAGCAGCAGCGAGTAGGAGCGCAGCACTCAGAGAGAGAGAGAGAGAGGGAGAGAGAGACGGAGCCCCTGTCGCCTTTATTTACCTCCACTGCCCTCCCTCTTTTCATCCCAGAATCTCAAAGCGGCCCGCGTGTGCCGCCACTGCACCCCCCCTTTTCCTGGGGAGCGGTTTTCCTTCCCCAGCCACAGACATGAAAAGCACTGGTCTTCCTGCCTGGGGAAGAGGCCTGGGGGCTGGGAGGTAAAGGCGGCGTGTGTGTGTGTGTGTGGTGTGTGGTGTGTGGTGTGTGTGGTGTGTGTGTGTGTGTGTGTGTGTGTGTGTGTGTGTGTGTGTGTGTGTGTGTTGATGGCAGCAGCGAGTGTGCGGTGTGGAGGTTGTGGGTTGGGGGCATCAGGCCAGAACTTCACAGGGTCCATCCGACACACAAACACTGGGATTCAGGAGCAACTCTGACCCCCCCCCCCCCTCCTCCTCCTCCTCCCTCCTGCCCCCACATTAGTGCTCAGGAATGCCGGCTGGACTTTTTTGCAGGAAATGAAACGCTCCTCTGTTCCAGAGGGCTAGAGGAGGTTGAGGTCCTGGCTCCCTCTCTCTCTTTTCCTTGGCCAAGATGGAGGGAGGAGGGGGGAGAGGGAGAGAGAGAGAGAGACAGAGCGACGGGGCCCTCTCGCCCGGCCTTTGAAGTGTGGGAGGTTAAGATAACTGGCACGGCCCCGCGTCTCTCAATCGCCGCCTTCACCTCCCGGGGCAAATCAAAGAACCCGCAGCTGGGCCCCGCCCGCTTTACCCCCCCGCCCCCTTCCTCCTCGCCTCCCTCCCTCCCTCCCTCCCACTCAGAGCTCTGGGGTTTCTTCTGGTGCCATTAAAAAGGAAAACACGGCCGACAAATTACTCTAAAAATAAGCCAAGTGGAGAGAGGTGTCTCCAAGGGAGACTGAATTGAGAGCAGAATGGTTGAGATGAAGACTTGTATAAAGGAAGTGCCAGATCAAGCTGGTTAGTCGTTGCCGCCACGACTAGAACCACTCATTCAAAAAGACCTAGAAGAGATGAAAACAACCCGGATTAAAATCAGGAAAAACTAGTTGACAAGTTACTAAAACTCACATATCAGTCAACGACTAGTGAATTCTCTTTTTTTTAAGGAACAAAGTAATAAAAACAGCACCTGGACCAAGAGAAAAGTGATGTTTTAAACAAACCGCTCCATTCTGTCAGCACTTCTCCAGAGCCCAGAGACACCCGACATGAAAGGGAAACCCCTCCTCCGCGCTAACGTCTTTGTCATTTCTAACCTCCAGCTTCCACCCCAGAAAGGCAGACATAAAGGGGGGGGGGGGGGGGGGGGCTGCATCTTTTCTACCCAAAAAAGATGGGTAGGGGGGGGGGGGGGGGACAAAGGCCCGAGAGAGAAAAGAGGAGAAAGAGGGATGAAGGGTTGTGTCTGTGTGTAATATTGGCTGTGGCGGAGAAGAGAAAGGGGGAGGGGAGAGCTACCAAATCCCCCAAACCTCAGGCATGTGTGGGTGAGACTGGGGTGGGGGTAGTGGGAGGGATCTGGGGGCAAGAGTGGGGTACAGTAGGTGGGGGTCTGCCCCACATCTGAAGCAGCGTCGCTGGGGGCCCGGGCAGCTGAAGTCTGGCCAAGTGCTGCCCCCCCCCCCCCCCCCCACACACAGCCTGATCCCCCGCAGGCCGGGGAGGGAAGGGGGGGTCAGGAGGCGGCACATTCAAAGAGCACAATGACTGCTCCCTCCCTTCACCACAGACCTCCATCAAAGACATCCACCGCCACTCGCATCCACCATCAGCATGGAAGAAAGGAGCAGGAAGGAGAGTAGGGGGAGAAAGGGAGAGAGAGAGAGTAGATGGGGAGAGGGAGATGGAGGAGTGGAAAGAGAGAGGAAAGTCAGGGGAAATAGAAAGGCAGCAAAGAGAGAGACAGGGAGAGAGAGAGATGGAGAGAAGACAAGAAGAGAGAGATGGAGAGACAGAGAGAGAGGCAGAGAGAAAACAGAGAAAGAGAGATGGGAGAGAGAGAGAGAGATGAAGAGAGAGAGACGGAGAGAGAGAGAGAGGCAGAGAGATGGAGAGGAGGCGTTTGGATTGGCTCTCCTTTTTTCTTTAATAGCCAGTTATTGAACCTCAGAGAAAATAAACTCCCAACACATCACAAGTGTTCGGTTTGGAGTCAAATAAAAATAAACATGGCTTCCTTCGACCTCTCCATCCCCTTCCTCTGTCTGCGCTGTGACCTCGCCGTCACCTGGACGCCTTTCATCCACAGATAAGCATCTGAGGAGGGGGGGCGGAGGAGGTATAAGGTCACAGCTCTCCGCCCCCTCTCCAAAAGTCTGCAAGCGCCTCAAGGAACCACAGGGGTGAGGTTGCAGGGGGGGTGAGGTGGGGAGAGAGAGAGAGAGAGAGAGAGAGAGAGAGACGGGGAGGGAGGAAGAGGAAGTGGAGAAGACATGACAGAAAGTGGGGAGACTGTGGACCCTCATACTGTTACTGCAGCTGGCCGAGCCGCAGCACAATAGGCCCCATGACTCAATGAAAACAAAGCTCAAGCCCAGTCTAAACAATGGCAGCCATAGGTGCATACTATCCCCATGTAAGAGGAGGCCTGGGAGAGGTCTTCGCCACTTTTCTGGGATGTGCTGGTGGTCGTGTGAGTGTGAATGTGTGTGTGCGTGTCTGTGTGTGTGTGTGTGGGGGGGGGGGGGGGGGGGGGGGGGGGGGGGGGCGTTGAAGGATTAAGTTAAAACATTTGGACAGTAAGAGGTGACGGCTTCCGAGCGTATGCACACACCTGCATGCTGCAGCGTTTGACATCCTGCTGAACCTCTGGAAGTCCATTCACTAAGTGCTGAGGAGGCTGTTTCTCCTCACAGAGGCAGGCTTTGTGGGGGCGGTGGTGGGGGGGAGGAGGAGAGAGCACGAGGAGGACTGCAGGGGGAGAGCGTTTCCGTTTCCATTTCCTACCCACAGTAACATTAGCCGGGGCGTCTCTCTGGTTTATGCTACAGTCACTGTGCCCCCCCCCCCCCCTTCTCAAACCCCCTAATTTTTTTTTTCTTTTTCTGAAGTACAGTTTAAAAAGAAAAAAGAAAATAAATCCTGTCATCTGCTGCGAGCCGCTCAGAGTCCCAGAGTAGTTCTGCCGTCCGGATTCCATCCCCAATTATCCCAGGTCACTAACAAGGCGTGTGGAGCGCTGGGCCGCAGTGGCCTGCAGGCAGGGAGCCAGACTGAAACGGCTCGGGAAGTGGAGGCAGAACCTTGAATAATTACAGCTGTGTGGACTGTGGCTGACAGAGAGAGAGAGAGAGAGAGAGAGAGAGAGAGAGAGAGAGAGAGAGACACTGATGAGGGTAGGAGACAGACTGATGATGATTAGAGAGAGCGAGAGAGAGAGAGAGAGAGAGAGAGAGAGAGAGAGAGAGAGAGAGAGAGAGAGAGAGAGAGAATAAGGGACACAGACAGAAGGCAGAGTGTGACTGGGAGAAATAAGAACTCTGGTGGAAGATGGATTTTCACTTTCACCCTCACTCTCTCTCTGTCTGTCTGTCTGTCTCCTGCCCTCTTCCCTCATCAAAGTCTCACAGCCGACTCTCCTCTGCACACATCAGAGGCAGCAGGGCTAGGCATGGGCAGAGAGAGAGAGAGAGAGAGAGAGTGAGAGAGAGGGGAGTGAGTGAGAGAAGAGAGGGAGTGAGAGAGATAGAGAGAAGAGTGAGAAGAGAGGGAGTGAGAGAGAGAAGATAGAGAGAGGGAATGAGAGAGAGGGAGTGAGAGAGAGATGGAGTGAGAGAGATGGAGTGAGAGAGAGAAGAGAGAGGGAGTGAGAGAGATGGAGAGAAGAGAGAGAGAGAGAGAAGCAGCCACCAAAGCTCCCGTTGGAACAGCGCTCTCTTTCATGCTGTGGGACCAGGCAGCGTAGTCAGAAACGAGGCACTGGGCCTCAACACACCATCCACTGTAATTCACTTAACACCGGGCGCAGACACACACAGAGCCGGGACCACCAACACCACGAGATCAAGCCCTTTTAGGACCAGTTGTAATATATATACACATTATAAATACATTATGTGGGGCGCCCCAGTGGCGAACCACATAACACGCTGAGTCGCGGCACGGCCGACCCGGGTTCGATTCCCGGACCCGTCGTTATTTGCCGAATGTCTTCCCCCCACTCTGTCTCCCGTTCCTCCTCTCTCTCTCTCTACTGGACCGCCCAGTAGTAAAAAGCGATAAACGCTAAAAAATAAATCTTAAAAGAAAAAAAAAGAAAAATACATTATGTAACATTATCTAGGGCTACATTAATCATGTCCAGTTCCCACGGGGAGGGAATCCAAGAGCATGGTTTTAAAAAAACAGGCCGTTTCCCCTGGAGTTACCCTCGCAGAGCGCTGCCATCACGCATGCCAAGGGGAAAGAAGGGCACGTTCATAAGAGTTGGGACGACTCGCACGCGCAAACACACACGGCGCGTATTTTCACGAGTGTTTGCGACTCCCGCGGCCCGCGCCAGCCAGATTAAAAGGCCACCTTTGTTAAGAGCGTCTCCCCCGTGTGAGAAATGTGCAGCGGCCAGAGAGAGAAAAAAAAGTGGATAGCCTGCGGGGTGCGCGTGTGTGTGTGTGTGTGTCCCGGACAGATAACCATCTCAAAGGCTGTGAATCAGAGGGCTTAGTCAGACAAAAGGCTAACAGCTAGGGAGGGAGTGAGAGAATGAAAGCAGAGATACATACATTGTGTTAAAAGTAAGGAAGGGAAGGAGGGAGGGAAACTAAATAAAGGAGGGATTCAGAGAGAGAGAGAGAGACAGAGAGTGAAAGAGAGAGAGAGAGAGAGAGAGAAAGGAAGAAGGAAAGCAGGAATACGTTAACAGAGTATCAAAGTCAATAGGGAGAGAGGGGTGGAACGGAGGGAGGTAGAGAGGAAGAGACATAAAGGTTAATTTCACGACGTCAGAGTATCGTCTCGTCAGAGCTGTTAGGACTGTGGTGAGGAGAACACAGCTGGGCCCAGTGTGTAGAGTCACTGTGGACGTACCAGGGATAACAAAGAGGAACAACTTCCAGGCTATAAAACTCAAGCCCATGGTTTACCTCACCCAGGCGGAGAGTGTTTATTATCACAGTCGTACCTTCTTGGGATTTTATCAAACTTGACTATACACACACACACACACACACACACACACACACACACACACACACACACACACACACACACACACACACACACACACACACACACACACACACACACACACACACACACACACACACACACACACACACACACACACACACACACACACACACACACACACACACACACACACACACACACACACACACACACACAATCCCTGTCAGATTTCTCTATTTCTTTTTGGAGAAGGGAGGGGGCTAGAGGGGAGGTAGATGAGGTGGAGACCGGGGCACATGAAAAGAAATAGACAAATAAGTTATAATTTAAAGATGTTTTCTGTGCATCTACACCAAGCTAACCTCAATCCAGTTCTTTGGGATCTGCATAAATTTGACGGGCTTGTGGCGTAGCGGCGGCCTCCTTGGTATTATGCATATTAGTTTAAGGCTGTCACTGAGAATCAGTGAGGGTGTCCGTCCCGCTGTGGCGAGGCGCTGCTAATTATTGGATCAGAGATAAAGTGCTTTTTTTACCGCTCAGTCTTTGAAAAGTGGCCATGGAGAGAAGAGAGGGGGGGGGGGCTTCAGACTTGGGGTTCAGAGAGAGAGAAGAGCCACAGGGTCAGGAATCGATCAAGTGGAAAACCTTTTGTCTGTTTGCGGCGATTTCGTCATGAGACCAGATTTGTCACATCTGCCTGGCTTTACCGCCGTCGACAGAAAGCGGAATAACAGGATGCTACCGGACTCCCCTCAGAGAGGAACAGAGAGAGGGAGAGAGAGGGAGAAATAGAGAGGGAGAAAGAGGAAAAACAGATGCCTCATACGAAACGCTCTCTTTTCATCTTCCTTTGTTCAGTGATCTGATCCGACGGTGAAGCGGCGACACTTAAAGACAGTAAGGACTTTTGTCACATGATATGATATAGAAAATAGAAAAAGCAAAAACCCCCCAAAATACCCTTCGTAAACGTAAAAACAAGACTACAAAATGGCTCTGTTATGGATGTTATTTTAGGTGGGTTCTTGTCGAGACACCGTGAAATCTCATTAAGTCGTAGCATCTCATTAAAGGGTAAGTTCCTAATCTTGGACCCCAAGCCCCACTTCCTTCTCACCACTGATGCTGTTGATGGGTGGAGTTCCTCAGCAGTGTGTTCTGTTCTTCATCCTGGATGAGTTCCTCAGCTCCGGCTTCTTAACCACAAACCCAATGTAAAGTCAATGGGGCCACATTCCAGTCGGTACAAGCTCGGAAATAAATGCTGAAACCTACTTCGGTTGCATTGTGGAGTAGGTTTCTGTGTTTATTTCAGGGATGGTACAAAACTGGAGCATGGCCCCGTTGACCTTGCATTAGTCTTGTGGCTAACTAGCCAGAGCTACTGTATCCAGCAGAAAGAACGTGGATTGTGCTGGGAAAAGAGTTAGGGGTCCAGAATTCTGAACTTGCCCTTTAAGATGATGCAGCAGGGCCAGCGCTGGCCTCTGTTCACTATGGCTGGCGAGAGACGACAGATGCCGTCCATATGAAACAAGACTTGGACCGAGACGGACCCGATGCCTGAGCTTAAAATAGCACCGGAAAGGAAGACAATATATTCTCTTTCATTTTTCTTCCATCAGTATTATGTCGTCCATATTTAGTAAACATGTGATAAATGAGTTGTTGGGTGGTAATGTGTTGCATTTTTAACAGATCTGTTTGGAGCTCGAGCTTGGGAGTGCCAGGCGGGTGGGGTTTACCGCTTTCAGATGGTGTCTGCTTGTGTCGTAAAATCACAGAATAAAGTTTACTAAATTGACCTTCAAATTGTTTCGTAAACTCCACCCATCTAGTACTCAAAGCAGGTTAAAACAAACGCTGATAATAGTAATTATTATTATTATTATTTAATACCATTTGACCAAGGTTTGTTTTATTTATTTATTAATTTTTTTTTTAAATCCCATTGGTTTGGACATTCCAACAAAGAAACTCAAACAAACCAGACTATGCTGACAGAGCTGACACTTTGACCTTTCGTCCACCACCAGTGTTCAGTACAAAAGGCTAACACTGGATTGACCAGGGCCAACCCACACACACACACACATCCTCAGACATACGCACGCACAATCACAAAATCCAATCCCTATTGTGTGTGGAGGCCTATTGAGCACGCGCGCGCACACACACACACACACACACACACACACACACACACACACACACACACACACACACACACAAAGCACACACACAAAGCACAATCCCTGGTCTTAACGCCACAGACACAATGACTATGGTGAGGTTAGGGTGGACCTTTTTTAGGATTAGTCTGTGAATACACACTCTCAAAGTCAGTGTTTAGCAGGCTTGAAACCAGGCTTGGACATATGTTGGAACAGTAGCATACGAGCATATGAGTGGGGGATAGAAGGTCATCTTACCATTTTGTCAGATGTACGCCGTTTTCATTCGCTGGCCTGTACCTGCAGAAAATGGCATCTTTTATAAAAAAAAAAAAAAGCCCTGAGGTATCAGGAACGGCATAGTATTTAATCATCTAAATGTGTGGCCTAAATTCTACGCATCATATCTTACTTCAGTGGATTACAGTTGCAGCATTGAGAAGTGTGGGGGGGTGGGGGGGAGTTGGGGTTGGAAGCGGTGAGCTGGACAGGGTCAGCAGAAAGATATATAGAGTGGCAGGCAGAAAAAATAGAGTGCAAAGCCCAGGAACAGGCAAAGTAGTCAACTAGAATAGACAGACTAATCCCAAAGTAGGTGTAATGTGTGGAGAGGGGGATGACGAGGGGAGAGATGGAAGGATGAAAGATGGTGCAGTGAGAAAGCTGGCTGAAGCACAATGGTATCCATACAGAACGGGCTCAAAAACCCAATCCACTGAAGGCGGAATGAGGATAGGTAGGTGTGTGTGTGTGTGTGTGTGTGTGTGTGTGTGTGTGTGTGTGTGTGTGTGTGTGTGTGTGTGTGTGTGTGTGTGTGTGTGTGTGTGTGTGTGTGTGTGTGTGTAACAAGCAGTGCATCACACCTGCTTTGTGACTGTGTCTAGCGGGAGATGTCTTTTTATAGCTTCGTGGCACATGTGTGTTGTGTTGTTGGCAGACATACATGAACACATAGGAGGCTGAGTGGACAGAAAGCTGCTGCTCACCGCCTCGCAGAGCGACAGAGAGGAGGCGTTAAGGCGCAGACGAGTCTAGTAACAAAGTCTTGTTTCAGAGAAGTCGGTTCACTCTGCCGCCATCTTGATAACAGGGGCCAACTTAATAAGACCTGACCCCCCCCCTATCTGTTTGAATGGGGAGGCATCCCATCACCCTATCTAAGAATCGGTCATACATATCATGATTTTAATGGTTCATTAAACAGACCTCTCTAGAACAGACCTGGGGTCAGGCTACAGAGGAGGTGTATATGTGAAGGTGGTTATGTGGGGCTCTCTAAAACAGATCTTGGGTCAGGCTACAGAGGAGGAGCTATGTGAAGGTGGTTACCTGGGGCTCTTGAACAGACCTCTCTAAAACAGACCCGAGGTCAGGCTACAGAGGAGGAGCTATGTGAAGGTGGTTATGTGGGGCTCTTGAACAGACCTCTCTAAAACAGACCTGTGGTCAGGCTACAGAGGAGGAGCTATGTGAAGGTGGTTACCTGGGGCTCTTGAACAGACCTCTCTAAAACAGACCTGGGGTCAGGCTACAGAGGAGGAGCTATGTGAAGGTGGTTACGTGGGGCTCTTGAACAGACCTCTCTAAAACAGACCTGGGGTCAGGCTACAGAGGAGGAGCTATGTGAAGGTGGTTACCTGGGGCCGGCTCCTGGATCTTCTCCCTCTTCCGCTTCTTCTTCTTTCCCTAGAAAATATCCAGGTGAACGCTTAAAGTGTGGCTCCAGCACTCACCCTCACTACACCATGGTTCTGTTCTCTTCTGCCGTTTGCCATGTTCACTCATCCCCTGCCGGACATCCAATCAGCATCGCCGCGCGCTCCGGGGCCGCAGCCAATCACCTCGCCGAGGGGGTAGGAACAACGATCTTCCCTGGTCTGAGTTACCGAGGTAAGACTTGGCCGTGGCTTATCTAGTTAAGTGTATATAATCTGGTTTTGATGGGGTTCCTGGCAATAATTGTATTTTCAGATCTCTGCTTAGCCAACTAGAGGCGACGCCAGTAGCAAGTGAGGCAGTCTACGTGACGTGAATAAGTAAAAGAGTCTGCACACCGCTAGGAAGCTCCCATTATGTGTTCATTGTCACCAGCGATCAATTCATGAACCGCTCTTACGCACACATATGTTTTGTTCTTACACACTATTGTTTTTTCTTAGCCCTCAATTAAGTTTCAGAGACGGGAAGCAAAGTCTGATGGCTATTTGTGACTCCTCGCCCTCTGACATCCATTGTCCATCTCTTGTAACTGGCGATCACCCAGGCTTGCAAAGACATTCATGTGGTACACAATAGATGTCACGGGGCAAGGAGTCACAAATAGCCATCAGATGTTGCTTCCTGTCCGACTAACGAAGACTAACTTCAGGGCTAAAAAAACTCCTATAGTGTGTAAGAAAAAATGTGTGCGCGTGAGAACATTTCATTAATGAGGCCCACTGTTCCAATCAATATGGTTCGTATTTCCATCGTCGGGTGACGAAGATTTGAAACGTTGATCTGTGGTTAATAATGGACACCTAACGGGAGTTTTTCCAGCAGTATGCAAAATATTCCTAATTGATTTGGTCCATCGCTCCTGCTACGATCAGGTCGTTGGACGTGTGTGTTCCTCCATCCCCCCGTTCGAGGCGACCTTGAGAAGAGTGTGCTCTTTCACGAAGCTCGTCTGACCCCCGCCGAATCAACACCCCTGTCCTCATCACCAACACCGTCCCATGGTGAGCTTTGAAGTCCCTTCCAGTAACTAACATTAATATGAAGTGCAAAAAAAAATAAAGAACGCCCGACGTTATTAGGAGTCGTCTAAACATGATTGTGAAGAGCATCACTTTCCTGGTGAGCTTGAGAGGAACTTGTATGGATTTATAGCTTATGGCAAATCCCTGGGGGGAAGACTATAGGTATATAGATAGCAGTGTACAGTCCTTCTAGTCAAATATGAGGAGCACTTTGGTTTCCTGCTGCAAAGTCTGCTAATCCACTTATTCATGAGCTAATCTGCCTTCTACTGCTGTGGCAGACAGGGAGACGAGAGAGAGAGAGAGAGAGAGAGAGAGAGAGAGAGAGAGAGAGAGAGAGAGAGAGAGAGAGAGAGAGAGCGAGCGAGAGGGAGAGAGAGAGGGAGAATGGTTGAGCGAAAGGATGAGAGGGAGGTAGTGATATGGATAGAAAACACTACTACACGCCCTCTATGTCAGCGTGTACCTATTTTGGGAGCTTCTAAGCAGACTGTGTGCGTGGGTAACGAGGTTCGATTTAGAGGGGGGAGCGGGACGGGAATTGTTTAGGAAAATGTTCTCGGAATTCTATGACTCCATGGGTTTCAGTCAAGGAAACTATAAAAGAAGGAAGGGTCATCACGTCAGAATACCAGCGTTCTATGCTCTGCTTGGTGCCAGACTTGTAT
>NC_140171.1:30835939-30938439 GCF_963971535.1 Notolepis coatsorum
TGTTTCTTGCCTCCCACAAGCCGGCTGCAATGTGGACTAAGTCATACATAGCACAAGTCCCCTCCGGTACTTGAGGTAACAGCAGTCGCATCTTTTCACCTGCGCAGCTCGATCTCTCAGTGTCGAGGAGTAACGCGTGGGAGGCTCACGCTGCCCCCGACACTTCCTGATTCTACTGCGCAGGCGCACCAACCGACTTGTAGGAGTCGCTTGTTCACAACGTTCGATCCCCACCCTTCAGTTTTCCCTCCCCGTAATACGGCCAATGTGTATTACTGCGGACGACCAGCCAAACTGAAAAACAATGTGGAGAGCTGGATTCGAACACGCGAATCCTAGCGTCTCCACACTGGTGGCGAGTGCCTTGCCCACTACACCACCTAGCCGCCTTCAGCTACGTTGATTTCTAAAGACAATACAGGTGCCCGGTTTCGGAGGGGCTTACGGGAGTTACGGGGGAACGGGGGATGATGGGGGAGTGGGGGAATATGGATGAGTGGGAGTGGGGTTGAGGGGAAATGGGGGAGGATGGAGTGGGGGTTGGGGGACCACAGGAGGGAAGCATCTGGGACTTGAAACCTCGCCTGATCCTGCACCTCACATCTGGCTTCACTCAGGAGTGAGCCTGAAGCACTGTCTATACCAGCCTCTGTGCTGACAGAGAGAGATAGAGGAGCAACAGTATGAGAGAGACACAGAGACGACAATGTAAGAGAGGGAGAGAGAGACATAGAGGCAACAGTACGAGAGAGAAAGAGAGAGAGAGAGACATACAGTAGAGACAACAGTACAGGAGGGAGAGAGAGACAGGAGGCAACAGTACGAGAGAGGGAGAGAGAGACAGAGGCAACAGTACGAGAGAGAGACATACAGTAGAGACAACCGTACGAGAGAGGGAGAGAGAGACATAGAGGCAACAGTACGAGAGAGAGACATACAGTAGAGACAACAGTACGAGAGAGGGAGAGAGAGACATAGAGGCAACAGTACGAGAGAGGGAGAGAGAGACATAGAGGCAACAGTACGAGAGGGAGAGAGAGACAACAGTACGAAAGGGAGAGAGAGACATAGAGCCAACAGTACGAGAGGGAGAGAGACATAGAGCCAACAGTACAAGAGGGAGAGAGAGACATAGAGCCAACAGTACGAGAGGGAGAGAGACATAGAGCCAACAGTACGAGAGGGAGAGAGACATAGAGCCAACAGTACGAGAGGAAGAGAGACATAGAGCCAACAGTACGAGAGGGAGAGAGACATAGAGCCAACAGTACGAGAGAGGGAGAGAGACATAGAGCCAACAGTACGAGAGAGGGAGAGAGACATAGAGCCAACAGTACGAGAGGGAGAGAGACATAGAGCCAACAGTACGAGAGAGGGAGAGAGACATAGAGCCAACAGTACGAGAGGGAGAGAGACATAGAGGCAACAGTACGAGAGGAAGAGAGACATAGAGACAACAGTACGAGAGGGAGAGAGACATAGAGCCAACAGTACGAGAGAGGGAGAGAGACATAGAGCCAACAGTACGAGAGGGAGAGAGACATAGAGCCAACAGTAAGAGAGAGGGAGACATAGAGGCAACAGTACGAGAGGGAGAGAGACATAGAGCCAACAGTACGAGAGGGAGAGAGACATAGAGCCAACAGTACGAGAGGGAGAGAGACATAGAGGCAACAGTACGAGAGGGAGAGAGACATAGAGGCAACAGTACGAGAGAGAGAGAGAGAGAGAGAGAGAGAGAGAGAGAGAGAGAGAGAGAGAGAGAGAGAGAGAGAGAGAGAGAGACAGACAGAAGAAACAGTATGAGAGAGGGAGACATAGAAAAAACAGTATGAGAGAGGGAGAGAGAGACAGAGGCAACAGTATGAGAGAGGGAGAGAGACAGAGGCAACTGTAAGAGAGGGAGAGAGAGAGACATAGAGGCAACAGTATGAGAGAGAGGGAGAGGGAGACATAGAGGCAACTGTAAGAGAGGGAGAGAGAGACATAGAGGCAACAGTACAAGAGAGGGAGAGAGAGACATAGAGGCAACAGTACGAGAGGGAGAGAGAGGCAACAGTATGAGGGAGAGAGAGAGACATAAGAGGCAACAGTACGAGAGAGGGAGAGAGAGACATAGAGGCAACAGTACGAGAGAGGGAGAGAGAGACATAGAGGCAACAGTACGAGAGGGAGAGAGAGGCAACAGTATGAGGGAGAGAGAGAGACATAAGAGGCAACAGTACGAGAGAGGGAGAGAGACATAGAGGCAACAGTACGAGAGGGAGAGAGAGACAGGAAACAGTACACTAGAGGGGGGAGAGAGAGACATAGAGGCAACAGTACGAGGGAGGGAGTGAGAGACGGAAAAGGGACGCACAAGAGGTAGAGAAAAAAGAACTGTGAAGAAAAATAAAGAGAACAGAAAGTCAGGGTGGGAGGAGGAAGAGGAGGAAGAGGGGAAAGAGGAGAAAGAGGGCTTTTCAAACATATCTAGTGTGGCCCGGGAGACAAGTACTTCCAGAGGCCTTTGAAGGGAGCCAAGCAGCCACATGGTTATGCAGGGGCACGTCGGGGGCTGATGTGTTTGACATGTGCTGGGCACACAGAGACAGTGTGGTTGAAGCCGCGGCGGCGGGCGGCAGGGCTAGGAGGCCTGGAGCAGACCTCCCTCCAGGAGGACGACGACTGGCCTTCAGCGCCGTGAAACGCAGCACCACCGAGACACTCTCTGTGTCAGGGCTGTGATGTCTGTGTGCACAGGACCTTACAGTGCGGCGAGGACAACCTGGACCATGTCCATCCTTTAGAGCGACCGTGTACGACATGTTTGGCGTGATATACATACATATACCGTGTATATATATATATTATATATACATGCGTGTCTGTGTTGGGGTTGGGCCGACGACCTTCCACCATATTCATATTTAACAGTAATAATAAAAGACTAGTATTTATTGTTTTCTTTTATAATCAGATGATCTGCTTAATGAGGCAGCTTTGAGACTAATAGGTGAGGATGAAGCTGTGAATGAGCTCAAATGTGCAAAGAATAAAAGTTGTAATTAATAACCAACATACATGCATACAACTAGGGCTGACCTTCGCATATTTTTTTTGGAATTCGAAGCTTCGGGGCCGAGATTCGATTTTAATTCGAAGCTTCGAGATAAATAATCTCTTCTTTTTTTTAATTTAATTTTCTTTAAAAAAAATGTATGTTGTGGGACTTGTACAGCACTTTGTTCAACTTTGTCAGTGCTGTGACAAAGTAAACCTTTTTAAATCTTAGACAAACGAAACGCTTTCATGAAATATTGTAAGCCGTCATTTGAGGCTTTATAAAAGCAGCACAATGAACACAAATCTGTCAGTGCCGAGTCAGTCCGACCTCATCTTAAATAACAAACAGCATTGCTTGTTGTAATTAACAAAGAGAGGCAGAGTTGATTTAGCAAAAAAGAAATATATATATATATATATACACATTTAAAAAATATTATATATTCGAATTTTATTTTCATATTTGAATCCCATGCCCATCGAACGAAGCTTAGAAGTATTTAACACAGCCCTACATACAACAAAAGAAAGTATATAAAAAATGATAGTACCTTTATAGGAGTAGCTCATAACATGACCCCCCTCACCCCCACCACAATGACATCAGCGTCCCATCGCGATGTTTCACTGTGGACTAGGGCTGGGCGATATGGCCTCTAAATGATATTGCAATATTTTATGGCCATATCACGATACACAATATATATCGCGATATTTCCTCTAAAGCACTTAAAAATGCTTGATTTAACCCTTTGATGCATACAGTCACACCAATATGATGATTATAATAAGTCCCTGCAACATATGTTTGCATTATTAAACCATGAAGATGCTTTAAAAAATAATTTAATGAAAATGTACTAAGAGTAGTCTACTGACACTAATAAAAAAATTATTTACATCCAAGACAATTTATATAAAAACCCTTGGGTGCCTAAGACTTTTGCACAGTACTGTGTTTTCTATCCACTTTAGCCAAACACACATATATATATATACACACACTACTGTGAGAAAATAATAATCACACACAAAGGGATAATGGCTTATAGCAGACTTAATGATTTTAGAATATTTCAGATAAATGTTTATATCATCAACTATCCAGTTAACTATCCAGTTAGTATTTATACTGTAACGTTTGGCTACTTTAAATCATTGAATGTAGAGAGAGAGCGAGAGAGAGAGCGAGAGCGCGCTCGGGTTTTGTTCTAAGTTTGCGTTTTGATCGTCTAAGCTGCCGTAGGTGATGATGTCACACTCGAATGTTAACAGGAAGAGTTTAACACACGGAGATGGAAACTGGATGATATAAAGAAACGAATAACCAAAAAATATGAAGTTATGTTTAAACTTCTGTGGTCAAGCGTCGTCAATATAACCCACCCCCTTTCCTCACGAATGGAACTAGTGTTGTGGAGTCCGCTTTGAGCGTTTTCCAGGGTTAGCAGCTAACGCTAGTTAGCTTAGCATAGTCATCATGGATAACTTGGTTAGCAGCTAACGTTAGCCCATTGCTCGTGTCAATTAAATTGCATGTCATTAAAGGTCCGCGCTGGTCTGTCTAATGAAATTACAATTGCATGTCATTTAAGGTCCACGCTGGTCATGCGTCTATAATGAAATGAGAGGACAGCTCTGCGCAAAAGCAAGTCTCATCTCAGCCGCAACGTGACAACATATACTCGATGTTCACGATATAGTAATTTACTACATCTCATGTAGAACAAGCCGCGATACATCGAGTATACTCTATATATCGCCCAGCCCTACTGTGGACATCCTCATATACCAATTCGGCAGACATCGCCCAATCCTAGTCTGTGTGTGTCTGTGTGTGTGTGTGTGTGTGTCTCCCTCTCTCACCATCCCAGCGGTGGGGTGATCTGGCCCACTCCTCCAGGAGACAGGGAGTAGAAGTTGGTCATGTCTGGTCCAGGGTGGTGCCTCATACCTGTGGAGAATCAACAACAACACTCGTATTACTAACTTAATCACCCCATTACCAGTTTTTGAGCTTCAAAGCCTCAGTATTAATTATCAGCTAATAATCGAAGCTTCATTTTTCCCCGCTATGTTTTGAAATTCTATTTCCTGTTTACTGCAGAGTGGAGGGACTAGGAGACCCGTATTACTGACCAGACACTCTATATCAGTAATGGCTGTAGGAACGTAGAGCTGTTATTTTAACATGTAAGACCACTTATTTTAACAATCAGAAAATACCACTTAGAGCACCTTTAATTACCAGCAGCCCTACCTATTATTACTACTATATTAGACTATTATTACATCCTTGTAAATAAGTACATATCTGCTACAGTAATCAACAACTACAATGTTCCTCTACTAAATACATTCTTAAATCAACTAATAGTCATAGGACCTTGTCGACTAACTTTTAAATAAATAGACAAATCTGTCAAATGGCGTTTCCCTGCAATCATGTAGAAGCACCTCTTTAACCCTTTCACTACCACACTATAGAAGGCTATCCTTTCACTACCACTACATAAGGTTAACCTTTCAAAGGGTTAACCTTATGTAGTGTGGTAGTGAAAGGGTTAACCCTTTGTCGTGTGGCAGTGAAAGGGTTCAATCTAGTGCCTGCCAGAGAGGTGCTCATCATTCTTTCAGGAAAGACTTCACTTCAGAATGGGAAAATACCTCAACATTATTATCACAATGAAAGTGCATGCCCATATATATTTAATTTATATATATATATTCATTCAATTCTATTTAATCTCAAAAGATAATTTACAATGATGTAGAGCGGTAGAAAACACAATATAGAAACAGAAAAGTGAATCAATTAAACAATTAGAAAAGTATTGAGTTTTAAGGTGCTCTGCAAAACATTCCACATGTCAGGGGCACAGAAGCTACATGCAGATTTTCCTAAGTCAGTGCATAACTCTGGGGACCTTAAGTATGAGCCAATCACCAGAGAGAGTATGATAAGGTCCAGAGTTCCCGTCCGGTAATGAAGTGATGTAGGGTGGAAGATCATCAATAATGGCTTTATACAGAAACAGATACCAATGCAAGTCATGTCTCTCTACCAGGGATAGATCAAGAGGGGTTCAAAATGGCAGACTGGAGTGACCTGAACCAGACAGATAAAGCAATGCTTTTATTCCCACATCCACTAAGTTTATTAATTCTAGTTTTGACTGGGGAGACTCGGAAATGACTGATACAGGAATACAGTGAGGACGATTATGTGAGGATTCTCCCTTTCGACTGGACATGCGTTCTTATTCCCAGCCCCAGTCGTGTCAGGGAAATAATGGCATAGACCTTTTAATTATTTTTTTGCTAAACAGGAAACAATCCTGGTATGAAGAGGTATTTTCTCTTGTGCAGACAAAGGACCTGCATCGCTGTGCCTTTTAACCAGTGATTTACCAAAAGACACGAGATTAAATTGTCGTTTTTGAAAGAAAAGAGGTGAGTCAGCGCCTTAAAATCAAACTGACTGACTAAAAGGGGACAGCCGTACCGCTATTGATGACTTGGACAGTGCATGTTTTAAACCCATTTGTGAATTCACAAAAGATCATTGATGCCCACATTTATCATCATGACAACATACTGTTGTCATACCCCGGATCAAAGAGACTGCGTCTGCGTGAGCCTGTGCCATGTGTCACGACCCTTCATCGTCACAAAACAGAGAGGGAAAAAAAGACGATATTTAGCCCATTTAGCCAGAGTCCCTGCACTGTGCTTCGGTGCCTTTAAGCCGATCACTGGTTAATTAAGGCTGTCTCTTTGTGGTACGGGCTGCAGCTCTCCCCGTAGAGATAGGACTGACTGACACCAGATCTTCTGGGCTAAGCTACTCCAATGTCTCCATCTAGCCTGCTCCTACTGGGCTTCAAGGTCAAGTTTGTTGTGCGAGCGTCTTAACCAGGAGGGGGTTGAGTCCTGTAAGCGCTGTGTGTGAGAGCCCACAAAAATATGTACTTTAGTGTACTGTACTGTATACATAAATATGTACTTTAGTGTACTGTATACTTAAATATGTACTTTAGTGTACTGTATACATAAATATGTGAGCGCACACACACACACGCACAGAGAGAAGAAAAGAGGGCAAATGCCTCCAGATTAGCAGCATCTTCTAATCCCAGCTGGAGCCAGGCTCACCCCCCCCCCCCCCCCCCCGTCCCCGTCTCCACTATCTCGTCTCTCGTCCTCTCGCTCTTTTTCTCTCTCGTCGTCGTCCTCTCTCTGGGCTACGGTCTAAAAGGGCCTCCCCTCCTCGGAGAGGCAGGGAGAGCCAGGGGCTTATATCTCCAAAGCCAGTGTAACGGCGCTGGATTCCTAGTGTGCAGATCGCTACCCCCTGCCCCCTAATCCCCCGCCACGCACTCCTTAGGGCCCTCCTAAGGGCAGGAGGGAAGGAGGCAGGGAGTCATGGAGGGAGGGGAGGGGGGATAGTGTTAACCCCGTCAAGACGAGGGTTAACCCCGTCACTCATACCCCTAAAAGGAACCCCACACCAAAGGCTGTGGACTAAGTCTTTGCGTGGACACCTTAAGGTGCTTTATTGCTACTTACTCCCCTTTCACAAAGCCCCGTCGACACCTCACACCCTTTTAGACTCCTCATCTCCGAGGAGACTGCAGACGGACCTAACCGATAACTACTAACTAACCAACCGCATGGTTTCTAGGATGCATTGAAAATAGGGATGTTCACAAATAACCAGACAAAATCGATAACTGTCGTGTATCGTCGTGTGTCGTGATAAGAGCTTCGTGAATGAAAACGATTTGTAACATTATTGTCAATTAGATTGACTTTTGTCTTTGAGGGGAAAAGTACTGCTGGTAGGCGTTCGAGGGAAAGATGGTTTCTCTTTACTTCCACTCTTTTCCGGGTCTGGAATGACAGTCTTTTATTTCTCATACAGAAGCAAGCGTTCCGGTGTTATAACCATGGAGCCAACATTATATAACGATGACCGTTTTAATACAAAACTAAATACTGGATTAAAAGATACAGCGCAACCAGAGGATAGACCTCTGGGAATGTACTGCCAGCAATAATGTCAGTCTGACTTGTTTTTAGTAAGTGCCTGGGCTGGCAGAGATATAGTTGGCCACAGCCTCTATTAACCTTTCATTTACTTCTAGCTAGCTATGTAACCACTAGCCCAATCTATTCTGTTTGGAGAGGTGCACGCGAGTGCAGCAAGCATTTAACGAGCCACATACATGACAACATAGGCTAATGTTACACAACACTAATTCCACATCATTTTGTGCTTCAAATGATCTTCGCCACCATTCTGCTCCAATATGCCTCTCCATTCCAGGCAAATAAAAAGGATCATACTTTGATATTGGGGGAGGCGAATCCAACAAAACTTCCATTTTATGGACATGTTTATGCATTGATTTATGATCCTTAACAGGAGCGAAGGTCTATTTGAAAATTTGTATATGAATTTTTTTTAATGTGCATCCCTGATCCCTGCAACCTGCCACTGATCTATATATTCAAATGACTCTTCTACTTTCCATCTTGGTCTTTAAAGAGGAATTACAATGCAAGGTTGAGATGTAAATGTTCAAAGGGGCCCTGGATCGACCTTCGGCCCCTCATTGCGGCCCGCGCATATTAAGGCTCATAATGAGAAAATCCATGATTGTTTTTCATAATTAACAAGCAGATCAAAGTCCTGATCTCCTCCCCCCCCCCCCCCCCCCCCCCCACTAAGAAAGGAAGGCAGCACAACTATTGGTCGATGGGAATATATGAGAAAGAGAGGGAAGGAGTGACCGGGGGAGAGAGAGAGAGAGAGAGAGAGAGAGAGAGAGAGAAGAGTGATCAATGGGAATATGAGAGAAAGAGCTGAGCCTTATTGATAGAAAAATAAATCAATACAGCTATATACCGCAATATTGTGTGTGCCAATAATATATCAATACACTGACACCAAGTATCAATATTTAACAAATAAACACAATCCCATTTTGCTGCAATAAAAATGAGGTGAACAGTGAAAACATTATCGTATTAGATAAAACAGAACATTATCATATTAGATAAAACAGAACATAATCCTATTAGATAAAAAAACAGAACATTATCGTATTAGATCAAACAGAACATTATCGTATCAGATAAAACAGATGTTGTATATAAAATCTTTACTGCAGATGTTGACAGTTTTCCGTTGAGGACATCATTTTTTATTGAAAAAAGTTAAAACAAATAAATCATGTAAAACATATCGCAATATTACAATAATGGGGCTCTCTAGTATCGTAATAATATCGTATCGTGGGCCATACGATGTTTAGGCGTGAATATGGCTGGAAGACTTCTTCTACTAGATGTCAACACGGACACACGGTTCTATAGGATCAAACATATAGAGGCAGAGCCTCAGGAGACGCTGCGATGCTCCAGTGTTTATCATCAACTCGCTGGATCCCTTGGGAGCAAGCAAGACCAGCATGAACACAAGTACTACACTTTACTTTGTAAAGAGTATGAGATGGCAACACACTTCTGAAGTATTGCATTATATTCTGTGTGTGTGTGTGTGTGTGTGTGTGCGTGTGTGTGTGCGTGCGTGCCTTGCGTGTGCACATGAAAGCGTTCATAACCTTCTTTTTTAGCGCAATCTTTCCTGTTTTCCTTGGCGAACCACTCCGCAAAGTATCTGATGCATTAAGACATTTTTTCTTCCTCAACAATCCTCATCTCCTTGATCCAATTCTCCTGTGAACTCCACACTGTTATTTATATCCTATCCCTCAGATCATCTCTGCCTCGTCATCTTCATCACCACCATCATCCTCCGCTACATCCTGTCTGCCGCTGCTCCCCTCTCTCCCCGCTTCCTCGACTGGCAGCCCGCTAAAGAAGAAACGAGGAGGAATCGAGGAGAAAAAAGGGTGACAGAGAGCGGCGACAGGAGGGTCCCGGTGTCTCTTCACTGCTTGGCATCTCCAGCTGTGCGGGTCGTGAACGGCAGCGACGCTCCTCCGGAGCCTGTCAAGAGTTTTTAGCTCGTCGTTGTTACCCAAAGATAAAGGCAGCGCGAGCGAGGGAGAGGGCAGCGAGAGGCTGTCGTTGGGCTGTCACACAGGCTGCCTCGTGGGAGGGAGGAAACGCATGCATGTCTACGGAGCAGGAGTATGGCGGCGTGTGTGCGTTTCATGTTTTGGATAGAAAAAGCGTTCACCGTGACTGCCGTAATGAACTGTAATGAACCGCTATGCCATGCAGAGTTCATTTTGAGAGCAGATATAAGGGGGGGGGGGGGGGGGGGGGGGGGGTGCGATTCGTTATGGTAATGCACAAAAGCCAAGGGGTTATAATCACTCGTGTCTGTTTGTACAGCAGGTTCTGGCCAGTGGTGTATATAGTAGCCTAGTACTAAGGATCAAGATATGTCAACAGATTTCCAGGAGGTAAGGGATGTGAGCGAGGTCCAAGATTACATGATATCATAATGAATCTCCTCAGTCTCCTTCTCTAATATATAGAGATTTATTCATGACTGGAGGGGGTTTAGCTATGGGTACAAGCTGTTGCCCATGTGACTACATGGTCTTCCCTCTGTCCCTACCTTGTTCACTGGCGTCCTGGGGATGGTCCCTACCTTGTTCACTGGCGTCCTGGGCATGGTGGCCAGAGTGTGGTCCCTACCTTGTTCACTGGCGTCCTGGGCATGGTGTCTGGAGTGTGGTCCCCTACCTTGTTTACTGCCGTCCTGGGGATGATGTCCAGAGTGTGGTCCAGGAGCAAAGTGCTCGTCACTGTACGTGATCAGCGGGGTGAGGGGATGGACTGCGTGGGACGGCTGGACCACTGGAACCTTGTTGGACTACGGAAAGAAAAAGAGAAGACGTATAAAAAGAAATATTCAAATCAATACCATCTTCAAATCGCTTCGTGACTTCTTGTGTGGCCGGACCGCCGGGGCACCGAGGTTCAAGATACGGTCCTCCTCCCTCTATGGGTGATCTGTGCTGCACACACACAGTATGGGTGGTCTGCTGCGAGGTACCATACATCCTAATAATGTGGGTGAAGATTAATGGCATGGTCAAAAAAAAAAAATACATATTCCCATACAGTTATAAATGTCTTCCCAGCCCCTGGCTCAACAACACCTCAAAACTTTGTTTAGTCTAGGTCAGCGAGAACTACAACTCTGTCGCCGCCTGAAGGTAGCAGCTAAACACAACAACAACAACAACAAACTGTGTGAGCATGTCTTCGAGACGGCAAATGAGGGAGAGAGAAAGGGAGAGAGAAACGGAGCGAGAGGAGGAGGATGAGTGAAAGAGACAGAGCAGGAGCGCAAGAGAGAGTTTGTACGAGAGAGAGAGAGAGAGAGAGAGAGGGGGGGGGGGGGGGGGGAGAGAAAGAGAGACCCACAGGGTAGAGTTAGAGCAGAGGTCTTTTAGGCGGGAGATCAAAGGCAGTCATTAGTCGGTGAATAAGGGGAGTTCATTATAGAGCCAGAGCCGGGGGAAGGAGGGATGAGGGATGGAGGAGGAGGAGGAGAGGGTAGGAGAAGGGGGTGGTTACACAGAGAGAGGGGGGGGGGGGGGGGTGAGCCATCTGCAGTGGCACCAAATGCAGGTTTAATCACGTCAACACTGGCCTGGCCACAGGCCCCCCCCGCCCCTGGGCCGACTCTGAGGGACCTGCCCCCTAACAGCCAAAATAGACCCAGCCAGACCAAACCCCCCCCCCCCCCCAGCCCCTGGCGCTTACACGCTTCAACAACACTGAACACATGGTACTGCTTAGCCATGTTAAATCTACTATTCACAATCCGAGTCCAGAACTGACGCGTCCAGTCACAATATCACCTCAGAAGGATCTACGGCTAATCTGAGACGCATCAATCTCGTGTAGGGTGGTGAGCCACATCGAAAGAAACATTACGCTTTGTGAAAAATCCTCATCCTCATTGGGCATCATTTATCGTTCTTTGAATTTATCCTAGATGTCTTCGTACGATCATTTAAAACAAAGAATATGATAGAAACAGATGGAAGTTATACCTAAACAGCGTTCATACTTTGGGTAGTGATGGAAACGTTTTTAGCTTTTACTGTATCAAAGAAAACTAGAGAAGGTTCAAATAAACCTCAAGACTTTGACATCAAGATGACTTATTATTAATAAAACACGACTTTGGCTTGGATTTGGTCCTAAGCACACGATTTGTGCACAAGAACCTTTTTATAAACGTGGCCCCTGGTGAGGTGATGTGTGCCAGGGTGACTTTCCCGCGGTGCTAATTGGTCAGCAGTGGGTTGTGGGACCAAAGCCCCCCCTCCCCCCCCTCGAGACAGGCCTGGTTGGAATGTCTGTGTTTCTCGACCCTCTCACAGACTGGCACCACCCTCCCCCAGCCCCCCTTGGCCTTCTGGGAATGTCCTGACCAGGAACCTGGGATGCAGTGTGTGTGTGTGTGTGTGTGTAGACCAGATTCCTGATCTGACCATGCATTTAATCTCTTCTGGCCCATGTCTGTGCACACTGCACACATGATATGCAACCCTATTTATCCATTTGAAATATACGACTACAAAGACATTTAAATAAAAAACTAAATCCACCTTAAAAACCGGCTAATGACCTCATAATGATTAACTAATTAGCTAGTGAAACACCCTTTTAACTCTAGCTCAGGTGAGGCAGGTCGCCTGTCACAGGTCAGCTAGGGTCAAAGGTGATGGGATAATCTGTGAGTGGCAGTGATATACCTCATGTCACCGGGGGAGGGCTAATGGTAGGGCTGCTGCTATCCCTAATAGTGGACCAACCCGGGACCAGTCCAACCGGGACATGCCTACACTGGAGGCTAAATGATAGCGACGCCTCTCCACTCCCGTTTGCTCCCCTGTGGGACGGAGAAAATAACCTGGAGGATTGTCCTTTAAAAAAGGGGAATGCTAGTATGCTACCCATGTTAAGAATTCACATAATGTTCTTCCTGTGCCCCAGGACAGTTCAGTCAGTATTTGTGAGCATGCACCATTGTGAGGACCCTCCAATCAGAGATGTAACTGGGATGTAATCTGGGGCTGCTCCATAGACAATGAATGGGGCTCTAACTTTATATGTATAAAATGGATGCGTGAGCTCTTATACCCAAATTAGGTTTATATTCAAGCACTGCTAGAGGGTCTGAAGTGAACCCGAATTAACCATACCCGTCAAATGTTTTCAACATCAGTGGCAGTGTGAAAGGTAGGCTCACATCTACTAAAAACACACACTTCAATACACCTATGAACACAAAATGTGTTAAAGACACAATCTCTGGTAATGGTGAGAAGTAGTCAAAGCTAGACGGGTCCTTTAAAAGCTCATTTGAGCTCACATTTTATGGCCTCACAAAGTCACAGCCAGCCCCAGATTTTACACCCCAGTTACATCACCGATTGGAGAGTTCTGGAGGGTTCTCTCTGTCTCTCTCTGATTTCTAGCTTTAGGAGAGAGTGGTGCATGTTCACAGTACTGACTGAACCGTCCTGGGGCACAGGGAGATCATGTGTGAATTCTCAGAATGGGGTGGTAAAATTCCCCTTTAAGTATCCCTCTGCTCTTACTGGTGGCAGAGCGAATAGAGAGGAGAGGACGGAGGCGTGGGTCGTCAATATAACACACACACAATATGGTGTAGTATAAAAAAAACAACACTACAGTCAGGGTGTCCGACTCCCTGGCACCTGGGAAAAGCTGCGGGCCCTTTTGAAACAGCCCCAGTCCTCCATATTGGAGAAGACCTCTTTTGTGCTTCCCCAGTCGCAGCTGTCAAAGCCCATTTCTCTCAACTTCTTAATATACTGCCTCCATTGTGTGCCATCCTTAAGGCTAAATCCACCGAGGAGAAACCTCCCGACTTCTGTGACCGACACAGCGTTTATAGATATCTGGGTGCATATTCAGAGGAAGCGCCGGCATGCTCCAAAATATCTTCAACACACCACTGCCGCAAAACTGTGCCAAGATCTCCGAATCATTAAATCACCAAATCAGACGCACAAAACAATGACGCCATACTTGCATGTCTTAATATTACTCCTCTTATATCAATTCTTATATTTCGGACGAGGTGAATCGTTTTAGGTAACCAAGATCCACAGATGGCAAGTATTACTTCTGACCCCCCCCCCCACACACACAAAGTTCCAGTCATTCGAGGTGATCAGGCGCCATGGGGCGACCATTTTAATACTTCCAGGTGGCTTCTTATTGGCTTGCTGTGCCTTTCTTCCAACTTCCTGCCTCTTGCCAAGTTTACGCACATACAAAAAAAATATCCACACTTTTCTTTTTACTAAGCTTCTGGAGAGGAAGTGGTCGGGCGGCCTCGGCTGACCACAGCCACCAGGGTCACGCAGTGTCGCAGCCATTTCATCCTTCATCCCCTTTCCGCTTCAAAAAAAGCCCTCAGCAGCGGCCATATTGGAGGTCCCTTTTATTGTCGAAGGAGAAATAATAGGCTTACGATCTTTCTATTCATATTTCGTCGGGAGAGGAGAGAGCGAGAGGAGGAGAGAGGCGGCGCAAATTGAAAAGAAAACGTTCCATTTGGAATTTTATAACCAGGCTTGGCCGGCCCTTTTAAAAAGAGCCCCTCAGATGTGGTTTTAAGAGAAATTCATTGTGCGGAACTGAAGCTGGCAGGGAGCCCTGGACGGAGGAGAAGCTCCAGTGTGAGCGCGGGGAGCCAGTGACTTGGCGTGCCGTCTGAAAACAGAGTTCGGTGGAAGGGGTGTGTTGGGTTTCGTAAGGAGGGGGGAGTGGATGTGTTGGGTTCTTTTTATTTTACTTACAAGTGACCTCAAAGCAGTTACTCTCTGGGTCAGATTGTACTTAGATTACTGCCACGATTGCTCTTTCTGTTTGTTTGTGTATGTGTAGTGTACACTGTAGCGGTATGTGAAACGCCACAGTAGCATGGTATGAAGTCTCTCTCTCTCTGTTGCCTTTTTTTTAGAATCTCTCTCTCTCTCTCTCTCTCAGCGTGTCTTTTATACTCCACTCAATTATCCCACTTCTGCAGAGTGGGGTGGGGGAGAAAAAAAAGAAGGAAAGCGGGAATTTTATAATAATCTCTTCCCACTTCTGTAATTTATATGCAATGAGGACTCTTCCCGCCCTGCAGCTACAATCAAGTGTGTGTGTGTGGAAAACCACGTGCGACGTGTTTCACCACCAGTCAGAGAGAGAGAGAGACGTGTGGCTTTAGACTATTGATTCCCATGCTGCTGAATCTCTCCTCACCGTTTCCCCTCCAAAAAATAACTACCTACCCCAAATAATAACCCTACGCTCACCTGGTCACCGCTGGCCTTGAGGGAGAGAAATGGAGGAAGAAAATATGGCAGTGGCACGTGGATAAAAGAGTAAACACAACAGTGAGTGACTGTGTGACTGTGAAGGGGAACATTGAGGAGAAGGATGAATGCTGTTCACGGCACCAATCAAAAGATCAGCCTTGAGTCGGCTAAAATAACGCCATTCCCACCCGAGAGCAAAGAAAAAAGGGAAATCATTTGAAGGCAAGCGTGTGACTCACTCACAGCTGAGTGAATCCAACCATCGGCTGTTTGTTTAAGTAGTCTTTGGCCAATGGATGCACTGATGATCAGTCCATAAAGAAGACTAGATTACTAGATGGGCAGCCTCTGTAAAAGCTGAAACTCAAAGACTGTAAACAGAGAAAGAAAGAGAGAGAGGGGCGAGGGTGTGGCCTGTACTAAAACCCTATAGAGACACCCTTGGACCAGGTGTTCGCGCTCAGGTGTGTGTGTGTGTGTGTGTTGTCTGACCTTTACCCAACAAAGGTGAGCAAACATTCCCTCCCTCACTCCCCCTAAGTGTCTTTGTAGGGGCAGACCAAAAAGAAAGGGACCGCTCTCCCTCTCTTCCTGGCTGTCACCCACCCTCCCTCCCTCCCTCCCTCCCTCCCTCCCTCCCTCCCTCATCCAACCTCTTCACCAAACCAGTGGAGACCAACCTGGGGAAGCTTAAATAAATAACCAATTACCATTCCCGGAGTGGGTTGAACCCCACCAGCTTTCTGTGGCGTGCTAAAAATGGAATGCTTTATTGGCAGGATGGCCCCGTGGCCAGGGGGCTTAATGTAACGAAACCCAATTAATGGAGAAGAAAGCCAGGCCGCCAGCAAGCGAGGGGAGCGCCACCCGCCCGGGGTAATGAGAGAAACCAGAGGAGCGAACCAGGGGGACAGCAGTGGAGGAGGCTACGCGTCACAGGAGAAAGCCTGCCCTGGAGAAACATGTACATCCATGAAGGCCCCACTCTTTATCAGCCCCGCCTTCTCCCCTCATTTCAATCCTAAACCCCGCTGGCCGGTCAGAGTCCAGCCGTTAACGGGTAGATATCATGTCCGAGGCCATAGTTGGTCAATGGTAAAAGGATCATGGATAAGGACAGAACCTAGAGCTAAACAGTCTTCTTAATTAATTATTTACAATAGCAGAAATGTGCCTGGGAAACGTACACATTCCAACGCTGCTGCTGCTGTTGCGGCTAATTCACCGCGTAATTTTGACGCGCGGAGAAAACTTGTCACACTGGCTGTCATCGTAAGACCCCCGCGCATCCTAAGACCCCTGGAGGAACGCGCACATCAAACACTTTCCATTAATGCACAGAGAGATGGCACGTGACCGACAAATGGCACTATGCACACATGCAATCCGCAAAGCAAATAGCACATGGGAGACAAACGTACACTGAATATGGTCGTGGCACATGGCCAGGAGATCAAGAGAACTGCTCGCCCCCCCACCCCCAAAAATAAAGAAAACGCACACGCAGGAGCATAAACGTATACACCGCATACGCAAACAAAGGACCCCCGTTAATGGCCATGTGTCTTCTTTCCTACCGCCGACAGAACTGCAGTATAGAACTGGGTGCATTACCCAGCATCCTCCAGTTGGATCCCATTGAGGCTTAATGGAGTTCTCATAATCTAAACCAGGGGTGGCCAACCTTTTTTGAACCAAGATCTACTTTTTTATTTACCACCTAGCCGAGAGCTACCAGCCAAAATTTTATATTGTAAGCCGTCATTTGAGGCTTTATAAAAGCAGCATAATGAACACAAATCTGTCAGTGCAGAGTCCGACCTCATCTTAAATAACAAACAGCATTGCTTGTTGTAGTTAACAAGGAGAGGCAGAGTTGATTTTCCAAAAAAATATATATTTTTTTTAATAATAATCAAATTTTATTAATCGAGATCTACTTCAAATCAGCCCGCGATCTACCTGTCGATCGCGATCGACTGGTTGGGCACCACTGATCTAAACCATTGACCTACTCTGGCAGCAGGACAGTGTGCAAGCCAATAACACTAGCACTCATACTGGCATTATACTGGTCCAAACAGGCCTAGCTTTGATGAGAAGAATCTCGTCGCTCATCAAAGTGTTCAACTCTGTTAATTCCATATGTTTGGGGAGCCAAATTATACATATACATTTTTGTATACAGTATATATGTATATAAATAACCTAGAAAAAAGAGAGTGTAATTATTACATGTTCATTCAGTAGTTTTTCTTTTCTAAAGCCAAAAAATTGGCTGTTGGATCAGAGTGAGTCGATATGAGCCAAGGTTACCACAGAACGCTGGTTGGATAGTTGATGGTCTGTTTGTTTGTTTGTTTATGGAGCCGGGACAAACCGTAACATGGGAACGAGATCAGAAGAAAACACAGCGTGACTGGGTCGAGCTAGCTTGATTGACGGGCCTGAGGTTTTAACCCTTCCACTACCACACTACAGAAGGTTAACCTTTCACTACCACACTACAGACGGTTAACCGTCTGCAGTGTGGTAGTGAACGGGTTAACCTTCTGTAGCGTGGTAGTGAAACTAGGATTAACACTTTGTCATGTGGCAGTGAAAGGGTTAACCTGCTGTATTGTCGCAGAGAAAGGGTTGACCATTTGGTAGTGAAAGGGTTAAGCTGAACGCTGGACAGAGTAAGACGTCGTCCTGCAGTATGTTAGAGAGCAGTACAGTGGTGCATGGATGGGTCTTTGTCAGCTCTGCATGGCTGCTTGGCGTGGTGGTGGAGCAGGAGGTGTGGGGGTTGGGCCGTGCTCTGGCAGAGCCCAGGGCACCCTGCAGGATGTTCACCTTGCGGCGGGGCGCAGGCCTCATTATCACAGCAAGACCTGGTCACATCAAAGGAATGAGGAAAGGGCAACATTCTGCTGAAGTATCACTGTCAGCAGGCCTGTAAGCATACACACAGACACACACACACAGACGGGGTGCGAATCATGGGGGAGCTGGGTGAGCCATGGCTCCCCTAGATCAGACATCAGCTCCCCTGAAAACATGATGGCAGTCGCGAGACTTAGGAAAACGCAGAAAGAAAAAAAATGAGCTCCCCCGAAGACGATGGTATGGTTCGCACACTGCACACAGACACACACACACACAGAGATGGAATGTGCACACACACACACACATACAGATGGAACGTGCACACACACACTTGCGCCCACTATGCACACCTACCCCTAGCTCTATTGACAAGCTTTGCATGTATATAGGAACGAACCGCCGTGGATTCGGAGTCAAAACGTGTCCTAACTCATTATTGCAAGGTCGCATTGTGTTTTCGAAGGGATCGAAGGCCGGTGGGGTGAAAACACAAGCCGTTGTCGAAATACAGTATCAAATTACCCTTTTCTCTCCGAAGTCTCCTTTCAAATCCACCAGCCGAGCCTTTCTGTGTTCTTTTGGGAAAGCTTGACGAAAGATCGGTGCTGCCACCACTGGTCGCCAATAAAACACATTATCATCACTGTTACCCTGTCTGGTCAAGATGCTGATGTTATTGGCATGTTATTGGACCAGTGGTGGCAGCACTGAGCATTCGATTGGAGGATTTGAAAGGAGACTTCAGAGAGAAAAGGGTAATTTTACACTGTATTTCAGCAGCGGCTTGTGTTTTCAGCCCGCCCGTCAACACAATGCGAACTTGCAATAATAAGTTAGGGTTTTGACTTCACCCTCAGAATCCACAGGGTCGGTGGTAATGCATACAAAGCTCATCAATCGAGCGAACCTACCCCCATGTATGGTACAGACCTGCTCCCTGCAGTGCTGCTCAGCTAGGTGCTATGGAAAACCCCCACAATGCCTTGGGGCGACAGCAGCCTTTCCTAATGCGACCTATCTTATATCATCCTCATCTACGGGACAGAGGGAGCACAGAGCGCAGCGTTCATCAACTCATCGTGAGGCCGCGGAATACCTGCACCCCGGCAATGTGTTCATATGAGGTAGTGACTGCTGAACACAGAGTCATTAGCAGGGTGTGGTTGAGTTGCTCACCTTCTCAGCTGACAGAAATGCTCGTTTCTAACGAGGTGTCAGAGAGACATGTCGTTCTTGGGGGCCTGAAGTTTTAACTCAAGGCTGACCACCAAGCTGAGGTTTTAACTCAAGGCTGACCACCATGTTTTAACTCAAGGCTGACCACCAAGCTGAAGTTTTAACTCAAGGCTGACCACCAAGCTGAAGTTTTAACTCAAGGCTGACCACCAATCTGAAGTTTTAACTCAAGGCTGACCACCAAGGTGAAGTTTTAACTCAAGGCTGACCACCAAGCTGATGTTTTAACTCAAGGCTGACCACCAAGCTGAAGTTTTAACTCGAGGCTGACCACCAAGATGAAGTTTTAACTCAAGGCTGACCACCAAGCTGATGTTTTAACTCAAGGCTGACCACCAAGCTGAAGTTTTAACTCGAGGCTGACCACCAAGCTGATGTTTTAACTCAAGGCTGACCACCAAGCTGAAGTTTTAACTCGAGGCTGACCACCAAGCTGAAGTTTTAACTCAAGGCTGACCACCAATCTGAAGTTTTAACTCAAGGCTGACCACCAAGGTGAAGTTTTAACTCAAGGCTGACCACCAAGGTGAAGTTTTAACTCAAGGCTGACCACCAAGATGAAGTTTTAACTCAAGGCTGACCACCAAGCTGATGTTTTAACTCAAGGCTGACCACCAAGCTGATGTTTTAACTCAAGGCTGACCACCAAGCTGATGTTTTGCAGCACTGAATCTGAATTCTTAATATTTTTTGTTGCTGAATCAAAAAGACATGCTTCTCTCTCTCTCTCTCCAGCGCTATTAATAGCTCCCCGACTGCAGCATTAACACTGCATGATTTATCATTAGAAACCAGCTTTGGACTTGCTGAGTAGTTAACATTTATGCCAGGCACCACATTCACAATAACACGAGAGAGAGAGAGAGAGAGAGAGAGAGAGAGAGAGAGAGAGAGAGAGAGAGAGAGAGAGAGAGAGAGAGAGAGAGCCCTGAGAGACAGACAAATAACAATTATTCTTCTTATTATAAAAAAGAAAATCCAGCACAAGCTAACATTGTGTGGTTATTACTAGCCTTAGCCGTTGCACAATAAGAAACAGGAATGGAGATAACTAGGAGAGGGAGAGAACTAGGAGAGGGAGATAACTGGGAGAGGGAGAGGACTAAGAGAGGGAGAGAACTAGGAGAGGGAGAGGACTAGGAGAGGGAGAGGACTAGGAGAGGGAGAGGACTAGGAGAGGAGAGGGAGAGGACTAGGAGAGGGAGAGAACTAGGAGAGGGAGAGAACTAGGAGAGGGGGAGAACTAGGAGGGGGAGAGAACTAGGAGAGGGAGAGAACTAGGACAGGGAGAGGACTAGGAGAGGGAGAGAACTAGGAGAGGGAGAGGACTAGGAGAGGGAGATGACTAGGAGGGAGAGAGAACTAGGAGAGGGGGAGAACTAAGAGAGGGAGAGAGAACTAGGAGAGGGAGAGAACTAGGAGAGGGAGAGAACTAGGAGAGGGAGAGGACTAGGAGAGGGAGAGAGAACTAGGAGAGGGAGAGAGAACTAGGAGAGGGGGAGAGAACTAGGACAGGGGGAGAAAATCCACCACACAGGATGGGGAGGAGGAGAAAGTGCTGAGGAGTTGCCTTGTGCAGAGGCTTCGCACGCCACGGAACAAGAGGGGATTTGCCTGCTGTACCTAGATAGTGTTTCCCCCCTCAGCTTTCACCCAGGTATTCTGGGCATGAATGGCTGTCAGTTTGGATTTGGGAGCTCAGCGCTGAGGGGGAAAATAAGAGTCTGGCGGGGGTCTTTGTGCCTCTCTACCTGTGGAGATGAGAGCTCGAGACAGTGCTTAGTGCACTAGCTAGCTCCAGTGCTAACACTACAGTACACACACACACACACACACTGAAGGGGATGGGGTAAATATTAGCACGGCAAGCTAGCCAGAGAGGCTGTTTGAATGTGGCGAGAGATGGAGGAAGGCTGTGTTTACGGGGGTATGGTTTTAAATGGCACAAGCCGGGAAAATGTGCACAGGGAGGTGATTTGAATGAGAGCTGCCTCTGCCTCTGCTGTGGAGTGTATTGACCTAGTTTTCCCTCTCTATTTCACAGACAGACACATGCGCACGTATGCACAGACACACAAACGGGAGAAAAACTCGACCAGCAATTCAGTAGGCATGTATAGCGTCGACGGCTCAGCGTCCACTAATGCATCCCGAGGCCAATCGGACAACAACAGTACTGGAACAACTGACCAGTAGTACGCTCTTGTAAAAAGACAAGAGTGCCTACTTGTATTTAGGCTGCGTCACAAAGGGGAGCCGTCACGCCCCCAGGGGGTCACAGCACCTGTGTCCTGCCCTTGGTCTGAACTTCTGACCCCACGGTGACGTGATCGACAACATGACCGTGACCCAGTTCACCTCGGTGCACCATTTGAAGAAGAGGAACTATGCGGCGCACACTGCCGACTGAGGCAGCTGAGCTCCAGGAAACGGACCCCTATTATGATGTGGTGTCGTATTACCAGAGTGAGTCACTTGACCTTGGTACACAATTTGACCGTCACACAGACGGTTATACGTAATTGTATAAATATAAACATTGGGAATAAACAGTGTGTGTGTGTGTGTGTGTGTGTGTGTGTGTGTGTGTGTGTGTGTGTGTGTCGCGTGTGAGGACGCCTTCTGTTTGGCTACTCCTTCTGCAGATCTTAGAGGATCTAAGATCCTTGAACAGTATTCAAAGCCTTCAGAAGCCTCCGTAATTGTGGATCTCATTACAAACCTTTTCGACCCATTCACTGTTAACGGGCGATACTACAATAGCAGCGACCCAGTGCTTGGGTGTGACTCCAGGTTTTAAAGGATTAACTGGTAAAGACACCGAACAACTCCCTTTCAGCCTGGAATTAGCCATTAAAACCACACATTTTAGATTCCCCCCCCCCCCCCCCCCCCCCCCGCCACACACACACACACACAACTCAGATCTGAATGAAAACACAAAGCTATTCAAGGCGTAATCCCCTCTGAACAAATGGCTATTCTCCATCGTTGTAAAAAAGTAGGGAACACTTCAAGAACCTCTCTGGCGGATCCGAGCGGTCACAAGGAAGCCCCGCCCCACGTCGGTTACTTTTGTGGCTGGCTTTTGTGCGCCTTAATACAAACAAAACAATGACCCATGTAAAACACGGCGAGGGACGGCATCTGATTATCCCCGATACCGCTAAAGAAATGGTAATAGTCCGATTCTGGGCCACAAAGGAACTGTTTAGTGCCCAGAGGCATATGGCAACATCACTTTCATAGACTACACCAATGCACCTGAGACGCCGCACTTGAGATGGCCAAATGCAAAACGATGAAAACCCTGTTGAATGAACACACCGTGGTACTAATCCAATTCCATTTCCTGGAGTTGTTCAGATTTGATGGACTGCCTACACCTTTGAATGTAATCTCATTCTTTAAGCGCCATGTGTGTAGGGGCCTGTGTCACAAGAATTAATGGAGACTCGCCGTTTGGGCGACTTTTTCAATTTAGCGTCGCAAGCTGCAAAATCAAAACAAAATGTCCAATGATAACCACACCGCAATATAAAACCAAATCCATCATGTGATCCGTTTTGAAAAATAAAATATCGCCCTACAGTGCGTCATACGACTACAAACTAATATCTACCGTACCACTTCCAACACCCGCTCTGAGAACGGGGATTAACTAAAGCCAGATGCGGAGGAGCAGAGGATTTTTTTCATTTTTTTTTTTTTTATGAAGTCAAAAGTCGAGTCATAATCCAATGAATGTGTCATGTCAGATCCTCTTCACAGCCACATGACTGAGACCTTGTCTGGGCTGACAGGAGGGACGCGGCCAGCCCCACATTTACGCCCCAACCCGGCGGTGCTTAGGTCGGGTCAGGCTGAATTTTTCACTTCCTTACATGGGTTTGGGGTCAAGCTTGGGTTACAAATAAATATATATAATAGAAAAATACCACTATCATCATTATGGCTGGGGAAATGATTAGTAATTTCTTCACTCTGGTTTGTGCTTACAAAACACTATACCCCGTTTGGGTATATCTCTATATCTCGATCTCTAGGTGACTGCTGCTCTCCTAGCTGCTTCTCTTCACCCTCACCAACGCTCTTCTCTCGGTGGTGGAGATGGGAGAAATGGAGAGATTGTGGAGGAGGAAGAGGAGGAGGGGGTGGGTCACTAGCATTTCAGTGGCTTTCATCTCAAAAGCTAGGGGTACAGCGAGGGTGGATTGATTTGATATTTTGATGCATTGTTTGATGATGGCCAGCCTCAAAGTGGCGCGCGCCTCTGTGATGTCTCTCCACTGAAGGACATGAAAAGCCCCACCTGGGCCCACGGGCCGAGGGTCGTGCCCCCCCCCCCCCCCCCCCCCGGAGGATTTGAGGGGTCCCGTCGAGTTGGACGGCGGTTCTGCGGACTGCACACTAGCGCTAAAGATCTGTGGCGTTTACTCGCACCGTACCTTCCCCCGTCAGCCTCTAGTTCGCCTACTTCAGGTCCCATCTTGATATTTCGCTCAAATATGCGATCAGTAACTGGGATTTCCAAGAGTTCCCGTGCAGTACTAAAAGAAACTCAGCTCCGCTTCTCTGGTGTCATTCTGACTTGTAAAAGCTACTGCAGACATCAATGTTATCAGCGTCTCCGACCCTTAAGTCTTAACAAGGCTGGATATCTAATTCCCTTAATGTGTGTACATCCCTTGAGGAAAATAAGTGCCTTCCATCACCGTTTGGAGTAACCCACTGATCAAAGGCAGCATGGAACACAAAGCAAGCTCATCAGATGAACAAACACATTCTTGCTGGATATCTTTGTGGGTTTCATCATCCAGCATCAAGTGACTGGTGAGGATAAACAAAGCTCTGTTTTCTTCCCTGTGACATCAGCGCCGTGGAGAAAGAGAGAGAGAGAGCGCAAGAAAGAAGAAGAACGAGAGCGAGCGAGCACATCTTTCCCATTAAATTAGGTCATCTTGTTCCAATAATAGGATTCTGCGATTTTTGCCGTTGCCCACTCAAAATAAATGGCTCCTTCAAATCCATAAGAAAACATTCAGATTAAATCATGAAAATCATTTCGAATCACAGTATGATAAGATATCAGCTAACTGGTTGTCAGCGATGGGATGTTAGGTCAAATCTTTACCAGTTTATGACTCCACTACTAGAAGCCATTAAGCCAACATCATTTGGATGAAACTCTTCAATTAACCACAAAAAAATGCGAAGGATGCCAAGTGTTACGGTGTGGTACAGTTTGTTTGGAACATACCCGCTGCCACAGCAGGGGGGAGAGCAGCGTTCTCCCTCGGTGACTCTGGGCCATTTTTTTTTTTTTTTTTTTTTGCCACAGCAAATTGGGTGCCGGGGGCAGGAGCCTTGGCCATGCCTGCATTTCGGGGGCCGGCTGAGGAGGGCATGAGGGATAGAGATATGGCACTGGAGGGGGACAGAGCGGTGGATGGTGAGGGGGGGCACAGTGGGGGCGACACCGCGCACACGCATTGACACAAAGAAGATGTGGCTCGTTAGCGCGCTAGCTAGCGAGCTCCATGGAAATCAGCGCCTCTCGTTCTTTCTGTTCTCTCCATCCCGCTCGTCATAAATACGGCTACATCTGCAAGTGTAATCACTCCATTGTGCTGCGATTTTCTGCTCTGCTGGACGGCAGCATGGCAGCCTGCTTTTCAGCACCTCTCTCTCTTTTTCCCCCGCCCCGCCCCTCCCTTCCTCCCTCCCTTCCTCCCTCCCTGGTGCCCTGTCCTGTTGCTGGCAACTCCCTCCGCCCGGTGAGGCCGGTGTGTCTCACCAGATTACAGAGCTCCGGCCGCTCAGGTAACAAGACTCACTAATCTGGCTGGGATTGAATTACACATAATTGCCACGGCACCGTGATTGATTTCAGCCCTGGAAAGGAAAGGACGACTACACTCCTCCCTTTCCCCCCACCCCCCCCAACACACACACACACACACACCTCCCTCTCCCTCTCCCCCTCCCCCCTCCTTGCCCCTCTCTCTCGCGAGCAGCAGCCAAGCCTCTCCATCTAGTAGGAGGCAGCAGGCTTTGAAGAGATCAAAGCCGGGCCGGGAGCAGTTGCGCGCCCTGGGAATATACGGGAGAGAGGCTTTCTGCTCCTCAGACCTATTTTCCAGCGTCATGTCGGATTGCAGCTGTATTGCATTTCGCCAGTTTTCTTAATGCTCTTGGTTTTGACATCAGTGATCTCCCCCTCCGTTTCTTCAAAAACAAGGAGGGAAGAAAGGGGGGGGGGGGAGGAAGGGGAAAAATAGGGGGCGAGGAGAGAGAGAGAGAGAGAGAGAGGGGGGTTGGGGGGAGAAAGAGATCTACAGGCTGATTTTTATTTTCACAACTCCATAATTGGGGCAGTTCAAAGGAGAGGAGGGGAGAATGCAGCATTTGTTTTCAATTCCGCGGCAGATATGAAAGGAGACAAACTTTTATGGGTTTCCCAAAAATTAAAGACAGGCTTTTTTTTCACATTCAAAGAACAGGGTGTTTTTTATGACCGAGACCACACAAAATGAATTGATAGCGAACCCCTCCTCCTCCTTCCACAGAATGCTTAAAACAGAGCACCGTGTGTCTGTCTGTCTGTGTGTGTGCGTGTGTGTGTGTGTGTGTGTGTGTGTGTGTGCGTGCGTGTGAGAGCACACGTGCGCGGCGTGTACCACAGGCTAATACCAGTACAGTGTATGTGTTGGAAATGGTTAAGAGGAAAAGAAAAAAAAAACGGTTTGATGTTCACTGCTCAAGACGCGAGGAGAGAAAGCGCGCGGTAAAGAATGCATGCTAGACCGTATATCCATCTATTCGTTTAACAGCTTGACTAATAAAGCCTAGTGGCAAGAAGGCACCCTTTGTACTGCAACCATGCAGGCCCTATACCCAAAGCCTCCTACACTCTAAACATGCAGGCCCTGGCCTATACCAAAAACCTCCTACACTCTCTAACCATACAGGCCCTATACCAAAAACCTCCTACTGTACACCATTAATATTTCATATTTCAGCGCTGTCAGATACACATAGCATGTTGAGCCTCTTTAATAGTAGCACTCGCACTGAGAAATAATGAGCTTCTGAAAAATATGAAGAAAGAGAGAGACATAGCGGGGGGAGGAAAGAAATGGAGAGAGAGAGACAGACGGAGAGAGACCGACCGGCAAACTTCATACAACAGAGCTGCTATTGATCATAGCTCTTTCTCAGTAGGACAAAGTCGGGGCTGTTTCAAGCCCTCCTCTGAAGTCTGGACACAGCCGGCAGGATTTGCACCCATGTTTCACCCCCTGAGGTCCTATTGTTCCCCTTACTTGCGGTTAGTTTATGGGCTGGAACGCTGCTGGACTCCACACACAGACCTTATGAGCAGTCACAATCAAGTCAATAAGGCCATTCACTTTGGACTTGTTTTATGACTGCATCAGGGAACAGCGAGGTACTGTGGTCAGCTTTTGAAGACCATGGTCAAACGTCAAGACCTGACCAGCACTAAATCAAATATTTTTATATATTTTCTTTTAAATGGTACTATATTAGGCATAACTGTAGAACATTGATAATTCTTTTTTTAAATAACCATAATTCGATTAATCATTTTATGGCGTAAAAAACTACTTTTGAACTCTGGATCAAAAGGCTTCTATTAGAGTGTAAATGGTAAAGGAACACAACTGAATGTTTTCCTTGGCGCCACCGCTGACATGGAGCCCTTATCAGTGCCTGGTGGTGGAGCGCTGGGCCATGGCTCTCCAGAGCTCCCACAGAGAAGCTTCAATGGGAGCCACGCTGAGAGAAAGTCAGGGACTTTCACCCATGGTCTTCTGTGGCTCCCATAGTCACAACAACAAGCAAGAGTGACGACAACTGTGCAATGAAAAGACAAAACAAACCATGCATGCACGCACGGCCCTCTGGCGACAACTCCTAGCCCATCTGTATGGGAAGCCCACACACCCAGACCATTCAAACAAAAGCGGGCGTTAGGGGCAGCCTTGGTGCGGCCCTCGGCTGACCCCTGGAGATCAGCGGCAGGCTCGTGGTGAGGAGTGAAGGCCCCCCAGCAGGTGCTACAGCTCGGGGTAGGTTCTGTCCACAGCTGCCTGGCTGGCTCAACGAGGCACAGCCTGCCTGGTAAAGCTCAGCTCAAGCCAGGGAGAAGTGGGGAAGGTTGGAATCGGCCATCGGTTAGAAACGTTTTGTTTTGCTGCGTGTAAGAACCCAAGCAGAGAAAAGAAAACAGAAATGTATGCACACATGCAGTCGTGTTTACAGCTTGTTTTTCTATCACACACACACACATTCTTGTCTCAAGCACCACTGTTAACACATTGGACGCCAGACCCGACATAAGTCGGGTTAACTCGCCGAACGTTGGGGCGCCAAACCCGAGAGAAAAGTCGGGTTTTCATCGTTATTTCTTTTATTCGATATTTCCCTTCATAATCCATCCATCCAGCCTGATGTTATCATTGGGAATGGGTCTGAGATCGCAAACGTCCAATACTGCCGCCTAACACCTTGCGGCCGGTATTGCACATCATTGGAAAGCCTCTGGCTTGGGCTGTACGTCGGTCTAAGAAGTACGGTCCAGGTTTTCCTTCTCGGGCATGAGTAACGTTATAACACATGGATTGGGGACACTCGAGCACCGCCGGTTCATGTGTTTTGGTGGATTATCTTGGCAACACGACCGACATAAATACTTGGAATGGCGATCAGATAATTGGAATATTCTTTTTGCAGTACATCATGGACAAGGTAAGGTCTATATGCTATCAAGCTTGCGTTGATCCGATAATCCCTTCCCCACAATCGGAGCGTGTGTCTGTAATGTACTGTGTAACGTATTCCGTTGGTGACGATCGAAGCATAGAACATCCCCCCCCCACCCTTTCATGCATGCATGATGAAACATAATACCGATAATCTAGCGTTGATTTCAGATTGATTTGATCCAAGCAAGAAATGGCAGGCTTTATAGTGAAATGCAATGAAACGCTGTTTAGCTGCGTTTGCTGGGATTACACAGAATTACTCTAAAACTATACTCATTCACCACGGTATAAAACGTGAATGGATTGATTGATGAAGAAATTATCTGTTTTTTAATCTTGAAAGAAACTCAATGACAATTGACTGCTGCAGTCAGGCAAGCGATACCGGAGTCTCATGGCAAGCACAGAAAGACTCAGAAGAAGCTTCTATCCCCAGGCCATCAGGTTGCTCAACGAACAATAACACTATGCAACAACCATCAAATGCACTCACAACACACACATCCACACTCACTTTAAACAAACAACACACTGCAGCACCCACTCTCCACACTTTAGAACACCTAAACACACTTTATATTTATTGGTAAAGGATTTGCACTACAACCCATACCTCAGTACACCTTACTGTAAATTGTACCTAAATTGTACCTCATCCCATTTCTGCTTTGCACTATATAGTATATTGTATATTGCATAGTATATTGTATGGTAACTCAGTTACTTCTATTCTGCATCGAACATTGTACATATGTATATACTGAACACTGTGTCTACGTACGTGACTTCTATTTTTACTTCTATTTTTACATGCTATACTATTTTATTTCATAATTATCTTTTGTCTAGCACAGTCTCTGGAGCGTAACAGAAAGAAGCATTTTGTATAAAAGTATTAAAGAAACTTGAAACTATTAGATCCATAGCTATAATATTTAATATAGTTTTAGCACTGCAAATACCAGCATGTACCCCCATTCATTACAGTGCTGGCACACATGGCCATTCGCCCACGGCGACCTCTGGCGCTGAACCTGTTAAGCTTTTCAACTGGTTATATCTGTTTTGCATCAATAGCACTACTAATCTTGTAGGAAGAAATAATAAATTGAGGTTTCTGATGTTGAATTGAATTTCATTATGAGGTAATTGTGAATATTAATACATCCAAATGTATAATGGTGATGTAATGGCATCTTGTGTTTTACTATATAACTTAATATAAGCTTAGGGCTTTCCTCACATAAAGAAATGCTTGGTTGACAAATTTAAATCTAGTGATTTCCTAGTGTGAAAGCATAGTGTGGATATTTTTTGTGATGCCAGGTATGATCATTTTATAATTTTCCAGTGGTGACTAATGATCAATTCAGCGTTTAAGTTACACATAAAATCTCAACAATTAATATGATCGCAATTTTTTTAAATAATACATTTTTAAAAATTATAATAATTGAATAGACAGTCACCGTAGAGTTCAGTAGCCTCTGTGTAATGATGTGTGTGTGTCCAGGTATAATTGGGCCAGAATGCTGCTAGATTGCTTTATGTTTGTCAAACTGCATAATTACAACTTCACCATAACTCCCTATTGGTAAACCAAATTCGTTTTAAAATCACCCTCCTCTGTCATCTTGCTTTCTTCACTTGTAAAATCTTGCATGTAAAACAAGAGTCACTGTGGGAGAGGAAGAATGTAGAGATGGGCATCAGGGTTGTGCTCAATTCACTTTCGATTCAAATCGATTCAAATGTAAAATAGAGACAGCAATTGAGCATTCATTCTCGGTTATTTCTCAATATGTTGGACATGACAAACTTCTGTCGAGAGTCTGCCCCTCCTGCCCACTTTTCCCTGGCAATGAACTTTCCCCCCGCTCCCAAAGTATTCCCGTTTCTCCCAGGCCCTGGACTTCCCCCCCGCTCCCAAAGTATTCCCGTTTCTCCCAGGCCCTGGACTTTCCCCCCGCTCCCAAAGTATTCCCGTTTCTCCCAGGCCCTGGACTTTCGCCCCGCTCCCAAAGTATTCCCGTTTCTCCCAGGCCCTGGACTTTCCCCCCGCTCCCAAAGTATTCCCGTTTCTCCCAGGCCCTGGACTTTCCCCCCGCTCCCTAGTGTATCTCCCTTTTGAGTCTCACCAGCTGCCCCTTGTTTGTAATCACACAGGTGTTCCCAGTTTGTCACTTTACCCCATGTGTATTTATGTTTGCTTTTCCCTGTCGAGTTTGTCGGATGCTTGAGTAATCCAAGTTGATGATGTTTCTACATGCATCGTCTGTCAAGAGTTCTCCCAGTTTGGTATTTCAGTTCTTAAGTTTCGTTTAGGTTAGTCAGCTCTGGCTATTCAGCCTATTGTTTTCCTGCCTGTCTGCATCTACCTGCCTTTAATAAAGACACCTGGTGAGGGTTTAACTCTTCGTTATCTGCATCCTGCCTCTTTGTCCTGCACTTGGATCCTGCTACCTCCAGACCTTACAGAAGGATCTCACCAGACATGGACCCAGCAGAACTCATGAAATACTGCAACAACACCTCCAGCATAGAGCTCAAGTCATCTGCTCTGAAAGTGGCACTTGGGGTGATTTCTTCTAGGCCTGCCTAGCAGCCGTACTAGCTGGAACTCCAATAGACTTTACAATAGGGCTGAACGATTAATCAATTTTAAATGTTTTTTTTTTATTGTTTTTTTTATTTATTTAACCAGGAAGTCCCATTGATATACAAGATCGGTTTGGGAGAGGGAGGTAAGGGGTTTTAGATTGTGTGTTTGTGAAGTTTAGACTTCAGAGAGGGAGAGTAAAGTACAGAAAAATGGTACCGTTGGGTACCAGTATCGATTCCCAGGTAAAAAGAAACATTTTCAAGCCGCATTTTACAATAAACCTCTGTGGGGCTGCTTAAAAATAATAATAATCGCAAATTTAATCGCAAACGCAATATCTGTCCGAAAAATCGCAATTCGATTATTTCCCAAAATCGTGCAGCCCTACTTTACAACTGTCCCTGCCTCCTTGTCCGTTAGCCTAGCCAGCCTAACCAGAACTGCAAAGAACTTGACTGCTGCTTTAGCCTCCTCGTCTGTTAGCCACCAGCCTGATGGCCTTCAGCCTCCACCCTGGTCTTCTAGCCTTCAGCCTGCTACCCAGCCAGCTAACCTGAGTCACTGCTGCCTAGCGATAGGGAGTCTACGCTGACCAATGCCACAGAGTCACTGCTGCCCAGCGATAAGGAGTCTACGCTGACCAATGCCACGGAGTCACTGCTGCCCAGCGATAAGGAGTCTACGCTGACCAATGCCACGGAGTCACTGCTGCCTAGCGATAAGAGTCTACGCTGCCCAGCACCACTGAGTCACTGCTGCCTAGCGATAGGGAGTCTACGCTGACCAATGCCACGGAGTCACTGCTGCCCAGCGATAAGGAGTCTACGCTGACCAATGCCACGGAGTCACTGCTGCCCAGCGATAAGGAGTCTACGCTGACCAATGCCACGGAGTCACTGCTGCCTAGCGATAAGAGTCTACGCTGCCCAGCACCACTGAGTCACTGCTGCCTAGCGATAGGGAGTCTACGCTGACCAATGCCACGGAGTCACTGCTGCCCAGCGATAAGGAGTCTACGCTGACCAATGCCACGGAGTCACTGCTGCCTAGCGATAAGAGTATACGCTGCCCAGCACCACTGAGTCACTGCTGCCTAGCGATAGGGAGTCTACGCTGACCAGTGTCACTGCTGCCTAGCGATAGGGAGTCTACGCTGACCAGTGCAGGGCTGTACACTGCGACGAGATGGTCGCGAATTGCCCCTTTAATTGGCCGTTGCGATTGGTAAATATTATCTGGGGGCGGGCTTGCGAGTAGTGCTTTCAAGCCTTGCATTCGCATTTCACTCCTAAATTATCCAAGGCGTGTGATGACGCGATGACGTCACTCACGCGAGCTGAGCAGTGAGCACTCAGCAGGTATGATCAGCGGGAACAATCGACTGAGCACTCCACTCACTCTGATAGACTGGCTGACTGTCCGATTCATTTAGCTATGAAGAAAAGTAAAGTTAGTATTGCTTCATATTTTCGACACGTTCGACCTCCTATAGTGAGCCGAACTGAACTGAACTCAGACACACGGAGAGAGCTGCGGCGTCTGCTGCTCCTCCTCCCTCCCGCACCCGTGGCTGTTGTAAACACTAGTCTCTAGTGGGACACTGGTACCTCGGTGAGCCTGCCAGCCGGCTAGCTACTGATATCAACAAATGCTACAGCAAGTCTAGTAGTGCATGATAGCTCGCGTTAGCTCACTGTTCAAAACGAAACGTCCCATTAAACTAAATAGCTACAGATAGCTCCTGATATCAATGTCTTATAACACTGAGTCGATGCGTATTCGAGCTGAGGGCACGCTGAATATAGTCAATAGGGTCCAGCTGCAGCGCCGGAGAATCCTGGCCGTAGCTGGAGGCTACAGTATAGGGTCCAGCTGCAGCTCCGGAGAATCCTGGCCGTAGCTGGAGGCTACTCGAGTACACACAGACAGTGGAGCTGGTTGCATATAGCGAGCATTTTGACTTGTTGCGTGGTGGCGATGTCTCGCAGATAATACAACTACAAGTATGATTATATAATATATATATTTTAATCAAAAACAATCGATATAAATAATGGTAAAATTGTTATTTAAAAATTTGCCCCTAAAAAATATTTTTTGACCCTAAATTTCTCATTTAGGGGCAAGTGTGCCCCTAGTGAAAAAGCTTAGCGTACAGCCCTGCAGTGTCACTGCTGCCTAGCGATAGGGAGTCTACGCTGCCCAATATGCCACCGAGTCACTGCTGCCTAGCGATAGGGAGTCTACGCTGTCCAGTGCCACTACTGAGGTCTGGCCAGTTCCCAAGCTGTCCCCTGCCAACGCCCTGCTTGCACCCCTGCCAACACCCAGCCAGACCTCTTCGTCATCTGCATCCTGCCTCGTTTGTCCTGCAATCGGGTCCTGCTACCTGCTGCCCAACCCTGTTAAGTATGGCAACATCCTCTTTGCGACAGGAAGCAACGGGTTCACGAGACATTTTGAGGAACACTACCACTTACAACATTACAAACTACAAGAAACACTACAACTAGTTTTCTTAAAAAAATAAATTACACCAAGCTATTTAAATCAATTTGACAATCATTGATGTGGAATTCTACATGTAGAAGCTTTTACATAAAAAAAAGATTAATTGACTAACAACGTCTTCGTTGAGTAAGAGCCTAATGACTGGTCCCTAATGACTAATTAGTCAACTAGGAGGAGACGGCCCTAATAAATATAGCTCAAATTAGGAATTATAATTATCCAATACATGTGACTTATTTTGACCTGGGATAGGATTAGTAAATTTCCTGAGAAATAATAGTGTCTGGAGTTTGAACTAGTAAAAATATTATCAAAATGTCAGTAGCTAAACAGCAAGCAATAACACTACGGTGAACTACAAATCCTTATCATACGATCCAAAAACTTGGCCCTTGACGGTCTTTATTTTGGGTTCTCATCTTACACACACGTCTTTTCAACATAGGGAGGGAGTCACTCTGCTGAGCTCCACATAGCGAGATGAAAGCTGGTGATAAGGTGATTGCAAGCACATGGAATCATTAGCGCCGAGCATATGGAGTAAATGTGTCAACCAGCATCGCCATACAGTAGAGGTTTAGGAGCAAGCTTAGTGTTAAGGGCACTGTTTATAAAGCATTCAAGATCCAGCGGCACTTCAAAAGGTTCCGGGACCCAAGTGTTCGTTGTGTGTGTGAGGTCCCTCTCGCGCTCCCCTGACACACACACACATGCCCTTCTTATTTGTCAGACCTGCACAACAGATGACATCAATGCCAGCATGATTCAGTGATAGGTGTGCTGGTTGACCGGGGGGAAATCGTGGTGGGTAAATATGGCAGCGGTAAAATACTCCTTTTTAAAAGGCAATATGTTTACAGGCTATATTTGCTACAGGCTACTTATGATAGCCATACGAGCTGACAGCAGGAGAACAGTGATCATATGGAGTCCAGCTGTTTTAACAGCAAAACGTTACATTCAATTCCGTGCCTCACACAGCATGTCGGAGATAAAGAACTACACATGGTGCCACATGCCGCCATCGAGGATATTGTGAGAGCACATGGGAGAGCTGCTGGGAAATGTAGTGTCCCCTTTTAAACGGGGATCTTCCACGGTATGGCCGGGGGCCAGGGGCTGAGGACACACATGGCACTGGGGGGGGGGGGGGGGGGGAACGGGAGCGGTCCCGGCAAATCCCGTTAGGTAAAGCCCGGGTTAGTGATTCCACGCCGCCAGACGCCGGCTAGAGGATCCGTCACGTTCCCGCCACATCAAAGGAACCCCTCCCCCCCATGCGTCTCTCTCTCTCTCACGCCATGGGGATCTTCTACAGAGCAGGGAAGAGGAGTACCAGCGGTTCTCTAAACACCCCCACTGTGGAAAAACTCCATCCATTCCTCTTATTCTCAGGTTGGGGCCTTCATATTGACTACTGGAGATCACCAGCATTATGCTTGTTCAGTGGCAGATATATGAATACACAGACTTATTTTGGGAGACCGATTAGCTCTTAAAGGGAAGCCAACCGCGGCAACCGCCCTTTGAGCGGTTCTCTTTTGCCCTTCCATGTTACAGTTTTTAAGAGCAAATTTCATCAACACCATGGGAGCCATTTCACCGATTATAATCCGAATTGTAAAACATCAATCAATCCAAACAAAGTCTTCACAAAGAAATATGAGGCCAGGGTGAAGACAAGCCTTTCTTCTGATGGATTTTGTACATCCCGGCATTAAGGCCATGACAGCAGGAAATATGAGCCAAGTCCCTCTAAATAAAACAATATGCAACTGAAAATCCTCATACGACCCCACTGCTGGAGAAAGCCGCACATGCACACACACACGACAGGAATGATAAGGTTGAACAAAACTTGAGTATCATAATCTCTTCAATTTCCAATTGGCACCAGTTTTCAAATGCAGAGCAAGCGGCATTCCTTTTATGTGGTTAATTTACAAGGAGAAACCATACCGGCCGAGGATAAAATAATGTTCATTCTCAACTGCGTGCAATCATCTTAACTCCTCTCCTTTCATGTCTGGTCCACACAACTCACAGATATCAAAACAACCAGGTCTGGGTTGCTCTGCTGAGGCACAAAACTATTCCATTCATGATGGTGATGACAATGTTGCGGTTGGTTCAAATCCAGCACATCAACCGTCAACACCCCACCCCCAATCCCATCTGATTGTGATACACTAGTCAACCTTTCAGGCAATGTTGTTGGGAAATATTGGACAAGCGGATGTCACATTTGTACCGATTGCACGTTGACCTCTTGTTGCGCAGACAAGTTCCACTGTATGTTCGACCCCTCTCCTGTTGACGAGCACATCACACATCACTTTACCCAAAAGGTTGACCAGTGTATCGCCAACCTTACTTATCGCTCTCCACCGTGTCCCTCTTGTCATCTCAAAACAAAGAGCAGAATATGTCTTAAAACTATATAAATCATTCACCTGCATTACCGATACACCACCGCGTGACTGGAAAAGGGGGGTAAGCCCGTCTACCTCCAACATCTACATGGGAGAGCCCTTCTCAACACTTCTTCACACCCAACATCTGAGCTCTTCTGGAAGAAGCCAGCTATCAAGCCGCCGGTGCCCCAGAATCTGCTGACAATCAGCAACTCCCAACAGCTCCATCATGACTGGGCGGCCTGTGCAGGAATGTCATGGTCAATGGAAATCAATCTAAACTGCTGGGGGGAGGAGGGGGTGGGGGTGGGTGGAAGAGAATGAAAGAGAGAATGTGCCTTTGATCTCGGTGAAAACCGATCCCAGGCCTGCAGATACTGTGGCTGCGGTGGCCAGCGGCTGAAGGCAAGCGAGTTGACATCCACCAAGAAAGCTAGGGGGACTCGTATTCCGCGATTCCCTCCACCCCGGCCCTGGCTCTTTTTATTGGATAAGTGGGAAAAACGTATATAAAATGACTACCGTTTTATTGAAGACAGGGCGAGGGGGGAAATTGTTCGGGCGCAGTAGTAAAAAAAAAAAAAAAAAACAGCCAAAGTGAATGAAATGAAAGAGTCTTTAAAAACTTTTTGGCAGCGAGCGAGCTGCCTAACTGGCTGCTCTAATTCAGCGGCATTGAGGGGCAATTTCCTCTATTGAAAGACAGTCAACTGGCCTCAGGTCTGTAGTCGCCATGCCGTGTGACCAAAGATAGGATGGAACTCAAAGAAAGTTTGCCATAAAAATCAGTATGATGAGAGGCGTCATAAACCCTGATTTGATAAACAGTCATACCCATTTGTCAACATAGGAGGTTAGATCACAAGGTCACGAGCCAAAAGAAACATCTTCCCCCTGCCGCATACTTTCATCTTCTACGCAACATCGACAATGCAATTTTAACATCATCCGGCGATAGTGATGGGTGTGACTGAAGCTCCTTTTACGCACCACAAGTGGCATGTGCCCCTAAACGATCACACATCTGTTCCTGAAAGCGTATTCTCATAATAATTACTCAGAACTCAAGACTCCTCAAGTTCATCATGTTGCGTAGCGACACAGAGACTTTGGGGTTCTGGAGAGTAAGTGTTTGTGAGAGAGAGAGAGAGAGAGCGTTTCTCCATAGTCTCTCCAGGCTGGCAGGGTGCAGGAGTCAGGCTTTGGGAGGCACCGAACCATAGCCAGACTGAAGCTGGTGACTCCCCAAGTGCAACACATACACACACACACACGTAGAGAAAACAGGATTAGGGTGGACAGCTGCTAGCGTGCCCTGCGTTTTGCGTCTGTCTCACTGGGGGAAATGTGCAAACGGGACAGACACAGGAAGCCGCCAGAGAGGGGTCCCGCAGCCACCCTGAAAATAATACTGTTACAGGGACATGAGTGGAACAACATACAGTGACCCTGGATGGGTTCTGTAAACTCCCTTTTCAAAGCAGCCTCGGAGATGGGATGTTGCCTTAAGGCCTACCTCGGTCATGTTGGACTAATTGAGGGGGCTTACTTGGGCCATGTAGACATTCATCACTTGAGATTTTAACAAGATGAAAAATAATGTATGGCTGTCGTTAATCTACTGGAAAGTATGGTAGGCATTCGGTTTCCAAGAGTCACGTATGGTTGTCAAGGTGACGAGTCACAACAGTGCTGGCGCACAGGGTTAGCTATTGCCCAGCGATTGCAACATATGAGCAAAACAGACATGAAAGAGAAAATGACTTAACAAGTAAAGAAGGTGTTTGGTTGTATATTGCATGTAACATGAGGCCGAGCGGTTTGGAGATGGAGGAGTGAGGAGTTTTAGCCCGAATTTCTTTAGAAGGAACCTCCCAATGAAAGAATTTACCTTTAACTATAAATAAAACACCTTTAAATTTGTTATGTCCAGCTCTTAGATTCAAGTTAAAGTTGCAGTACATCCACCTTAATTTTTATTTATTTTTTTTAACAGATAGTTTAGAGATGATTAAATTAATAAAGTGACTGCTTGATGTGAATCAATTAAATCAAACAGAAATCAAAGGCATTTCTTAATCAAACGTGAACGTCATTGTATTGGCAGCAAACCAACAAGATATTTGTAGCTCAAGGCTGTACATTTGACTTGCAAGCTTTTATAAACACATGAATGAGTTTTTTTTTTTTATTTTTTTTTTTGTCAATATGTCACTACATTCAAAGCATTTCATTTCTGATTAAGGAAGACATTAGGATGTTGAATTCAGCAATGCTTCCAATGAGCACCTTACCTTATTATTATTATTATTATTATTATTCAAGTGCTCAGAATCTTTCTTATACTGTGACCAATATTTGGTTTGAGTGATTATTTAATCATAAAAAAAGCCCCTTGCCTCTTGAAAACAAGGACCAACCAAGTGACCAACTGATGAGGTAAAATAAGGTTTACGGTAAAGTAAGGTATGGTAAGGCTTACAGTAAGTTAAAGTAATATAAGGTAAGGTAACTTAAGGTAAGGCTTACAGTAAGTTAAGGTAAAGTAAGGTAATAAGGTATGGTAAAGTAAGGTAAGGCTTATGGTAAGATAAGGTAAGTTTTAGGGTAAGATATGGTATAGTAAGGTACGTTAAGGCTTAATTTATACAATTATGAGCTTTGTTTGGTTTGCTTATCTTAGATTCTGATTCTTATGGTTGTTCTTATTTTATTGGGCTTGAAGTTCCTCATGTAAATACATTTTTTTATTGTAATTATTAATGAATTGTTAATGAATTGAGCAGACTGATGTAAGGATGAAGAATTGGTACTGACCGTTCTGGGCATGGGCGGCGAGAGGGAGCCGTTGTTCATGTAGGAGTCGTTCATGTTGGTCATCATGATGTAGCCTGGGTAGCCCGAGTAAGGATGGCCTTTACTGTACATGTCGTGGTGCTTTCCTGAACACAGAGAGGGACGAAACAGAGAGACGTGTCACAGTGTGGCTCGACGGGGCCCGGCCGTACACAGAGCCGTCCTAGGAATGAATAACTGGAGAGAATAGGACTTTATATTCAATAACATCTAAACACTAGAAGAAACACACTTCGGCTACAAACTCGACGACGAATTTGATGTAAACACTCAAGTGAGATATTAGACAAAACAACGTCGTAGATCTACGCTGCCTTGTCTCACACCCCAACGTTAACGCCGAAACACGTTGACGACGCCAACATAGTCAATAAAATATTTCATCTCTCTTCATATTCTTTTATTTTTATTTTTTTGCAAACCCCATGACCTGCGCCTTTCCCGGCACGCATTATTTTATTTCATTCCCAATAACAACAAAGAGCCCCCATAACAAAGTTCAGTGGCTGTTGTGATGCCGTAATGATATCGCTGTCAATCGCTTTGACCCGTCGCCCCGCGTCGCCACAGACTTTTGTCTGCGCCCTTTCTTCTCGTCTCGGAGAGGAGGGTCGTGTTCTACGGGGGAACAATGGAGCCCCTCTGTGCCAATTAGCGCCAATTAGAGGAACATACAGACTGCGTCAAAACAGAAGACGCCCCGACCGCTCTTCCACGCCTTTGACCTAAAAGGGGGGCCTTTAGACAAGAGCCCCCCCCCCCCCCCCCCTCTCTCTGATACCGCGCCGCTCACCACTCTCTCGGTGGCTGCCGCTCGCTGGGTGATACGGCAGGGGTGGTGTGTGTGTGTGTGTGCATAGACTGATGGCAACACAGAGTTTGTTGTAGAGGAAGCCAGTGTTTGGTTTGATGGGATCCCATTCAGGGTTAGCAGGGAGAACAAAGGGCACACTCCTCCTCAAGGCTTTAATCATGACCTGCAGCAGTGAGGTCACAATACATGGGCCAGAACTGAGTCTAATGAGCCCTGCCAAGCAGCAACATGTTGAATTGTGACAATGTGGCTAGAGGAGTGTGTGTGTGTGTCTGTGTGTGTCTGTGTGTGTGTGTGTTTTTTGGGGCAAAATAGAATATTCATTAAAGTTCATTAGACGGTGACAAAACATCAATGTCAAATGCTGAATATCATCTCATGTCTCTGTTCTCTAGTATCAGATTGTTTTGAATTCTTCTCACAGAGTGTACATAACAGTCCTATAGTTCTAGCATCCGACAGTCCACATCAGAAAACCATAGCATTTATCACAACCTGGATTTTCTTTTTTAACTACATAGCATTACATATGAAACATGTGATATTATTATTTTTATTTTATTTTGTCACAGACACCAGCATGCATCTATGAAGTGGATACCAGGTAAAGGTGTCCATGAGGGTATACTATGGCATGTCCTGACTAGACAAGAGTTCAGAGATTATCTCTTCTGAGCAGCAGAAAACCAGGGCTCTGTATCTGTAGCAGTGTGACTGATCACTTCTGTATGGAGAAAACCGAGGGGGTAGTCGTTTTTAACTCCATCATCACCCCCCCCCCCCCCTTCTCTCTCTCTCTCTCTCTCTCTCTCTCTCTCTCTCTCAATCTCTTCCACTTCTAACACAAATAAATCCTTACATCTGACGTGGTTGGTGTTTTTTTCATCGCAGCAAGCCTGGTATCTGAAGCGATGAAGCAGACTGAAATATGGAAGAGCTTTCTTCACTTTGGGGCCGTGTGTGTCACACTTACCATCGTCATGATGATGGTGGTGGTCTCTGTGTTTTTCGTGATACGAGTCTTGGGATATTTGGGACTGTCTAGCTGCCTGGATGCGAGACAAAAGAAACCGGGGGTTAATCAATATCGAAGGAGGCCACAGACAAACATAGACGAGCCGGGACTCTCAAAACTTGCTGCTCACAAACAGCTGGGACCAGTGCCATCCCTTTTGTTTGTCGTTAAGGCAGGACACAGTACATGCCTACACACGTACACACACACACACACATCACTGTAAAAGGGTGATAGGGCGGTTTGTATCAACCCTTCAAAAGGACCACTTAATTAAGCTTTGTGTCCTAAAGGACATTGCAAATTAACTTGTTTTGAACATCGTTACGTCCACCCCCCTTTTCCTCACCCGGGTTCAGGCACACTTCTAAAATTCAAACGCATCAATGACATCATAATTTCCTATGAGTTAACGCTCTGGGAAGAAAGAATCTGAATAAAATCCTCCCGGTGAAAAGAGGAAATGGTGCAGACCACGTACCCGCCCCCCTCCATCACCCCATATCCCTGGATTCTACTGCACTTCCATTTCCCTGCTCGTCATGACTCAGAATTGGTAAGAAGACCTCCTTTTCGGAGTTCAGACCCCTCCGGGTGGCTTCCTGCTGGGTCTGGGAACTTCATTGGATTCCCAATTAACATTCAGCCCCTGTCCCGTGAGTCTGTATGACATTTGTTAGTGTATGTGTACAGCCTCGATCAGGAGGCACCGCAATCCCATTAACACTGGTTAATGACAAAACACCCGGCTAATTGTGGAGTGTTTTGGGTTTGAACCTGCGTCCTCAACTCAAGTTTATTAGCTATGGGCTACTTCAAGAGCAGGTGGCCATTATTGAGACTTAAAATGTATAGGCATCATGTCACTGAATTGGGAGGTTTTAACAGCAAGAGCGTTAGAATGATCACATGTGCCTGCAGTGTGAGATCATTTACAATTCTTACAATTTTAAATTAAAATATTATACTGTGAAACTTATTCCATGGAGTTACGACACACAATTATTTCAACACGTTTATTTTTTTTAATGAATAGGCCCATCCCTTTATCTAATCCCATTTATAAATTCTATATATTTTCCATCGACCTCATAGTTTATTGCATTAAGTAACCTGTACGTAAAATAAAATGTTTAATCACTTTATGTATTGAATACAATTATATCACTCCCCAAACAATGAAATACAATTTATTAATTAAAATGTCGGCTGAATAATAGTGATAGTGATCATCAAAACATTATTATTATTAGGATTAATAATAGCCATAATAATAATAATAAAAACAATAAAGACAATAATATAAAAGTGTAAAAAAAAATGAAACATCACACACACCAACAATTAAAAAAAAGAATTTATCGACTGTGGTTCATGGATCAACTGGCCTTTCTTGTAAATTAATTGTAAGTGTTCTTAGAGACATGTTATACCACGTGTAGGCTAAAAGGTTTGTTTTTGAGCTCATGTTTACAACTGATTAAAGCTTCACAATGTAAACATGGCCATTATTAACCCTTCTTCTCATCATAGCCTGCCCTAGAGTCACAAGGCCTTATTTTTATAGTACTGTAGTGTAAGTCCACCGTATAGTCTTTCAAAGACAATAAACGTCAGTATTTGGTCACATCAATGTCTTCTTCATACTATAAATCGAAGTATTGCCATATATTAGCCAAATTAATATGAAGCTGTGCTAGCCCAGGGTCATCATCAACAACGTGTCAGTGTGGTCAGTTAGCCAGTGTGTTTATTTACAACAAGCCAATATCAGCCTTAAAAAACGAAATATACTTACATCATGACTGTTGCTGTTTGGACTTATTTCGGACTCGTTTACTAAAGACGACTTGATGTCTGCCAAGTCCGACTCTTCCTCTGAGTTACTGAGTTCAGCGAATATCTGTTCTTTCTGCGGGTCTCCCTCGTCTTTGAAGGGGATCATCTCGTCTGTAGCGCAGAGCTCCGGGTCCCCGCCGCCGCCTCCGCCGCCCGATAACTGTGGCATCTTGATTGACTGACGACAACAAACACTATACAGTCCGAACTGTGGGATTTAACAACAACAAAACACAACTCCAAAAAGGACACCGGAAAAAGGTCCCCTCTAGTCGCCGCTTCCAAGACTCTTCACTCAGGTGTGCAGCGTGAGGAGGATGCGGCGTGGTGCAGACACGGTTGTGGCTCAAAGCAACAGGAGAGTGGGCTTGTTTCGGGGTTGTTTCCCCTCCCGTGTGTCGCGGGTTCGAGAGCCGGAGATGTTATCGGTCGGGAAGCGGATGCGCGGTGCACGCAGCAGCGGCACTTTATTATTAAAAAGCACAAGTTATTAAAATGTCATCACTATATCAACAACAATGCCGTGTCGGTCTTTCTTGGCAAAATGAGAAAGGGTCCAGTGAGAAGAGAAGAAGAAAAAACAGGTAAGAGAGTGCAAATAAGAAAGTTAAAAATATGTCCTCGTTCAGTGGTCCTCATAGAATTGGTGTCCTTTTAAGTAAAGTGAGGGCAAGAAATTGGAAAAATTGGGGGAAAACCGGTAGGTGTGAGATGATGAACAATCTCGTGCACCCTGCAAGTAAAACACCGAACACCTACACTACAAGTCAGCTACTTAGTGAACTACTAATGTACTTATTAAAAGACATCCTTGAATTGGAAAAACAGCCGAATCAAAAAGTCAACAGTCAAAAACGATATATAGAGGAACGGCGCCGTGGACGGACTTCCTAACTGGAGCAGTGCTCCGAGAGTAATGTAACGAGTGTGTATGTGTGTGTTGGTAATGTAGCTCTGCCCCCCCCTCCCTCCTCCCTCCCCTCCCTCCTCCTCTCCTCCTCGCCCACCGCCCCCTCCCTCCTCCTCCTCGCGCTGCTCCTTCTCGCGCTAGGACAGAGATGAAAGGGAAGCCGCCGCTCTGATTGACAGCACACCGATTGACACTCCTGAGCGCGCGAGGGGAGAGATTTATACAACGCTGACAACAAATGGGTAGACAGGGAAAGAAGTGAGGGGCGGGGGGGGGGATGCAGCCGACAGTCACTGTGATGTAAAAACAATAAAAAAAGAAATAATAATAAAAAAAAAAAAATTTAAAAAGAGACTGCTATATAATCTAAAAACACAAGAATTGAGTCGTCTATTTTCCTCAGAATCATCACCAAGAAGCACGTGTCACAAAATGTCATGCATATATAAAAGCACACGATTCGGTCAAACAATGCAACCATCATGAATTACATTTTCAGGCTAATTATGTGCTTATTTTAGGCCTACGTTTTATACAAAATAAAGATATATATTGCACATCTGTAAGTGCAGACTGATATGGTACATGTGAGGGTGTGCGTATAATTGTTTAAATTAAACACAGCTAATTTGAGGAAATTGTCTGTTCATTCTTGTTTTGCTCAGACAGTAAACTCATGAATTCCCAAGACTTTCTAGATTTTTCCATCAGTTCCAAATTCGATTAGATTTTTATAGGCTTGTATTTTGTCTCATATAACTTTAAATAATGCCGATGAAAATAACGCAGGCATAGTTTCCCAATATTAACGAGACGCGAAATTCTTTAAAAACAATACACCCCCACCCACCCCCCAACAACACATGTCCTGTTTTATGTAGGTTTTACCATATTTAATGTGTTTCGGCAGTAGCCACGGCATGGAAGTAAAAGTAAATAAATAAATGGGATATGTTTATGTTTATGTTTAATGTTTCATGAGAAATGGGGGTGAAAGAAATAAGAAAAACACAGAAGTGGTGTGTTTCTGTGGCTAGCTGTGGAGCGATTGCGTGAGAATAACTTTGGAGTGGGAGGCAGATCTTTATAAAGCACGGAGGTGGGGTTAGCGGGCGGAGTCGCGGCTGCCTTTGATCTCATGGCGGCGGGCTCTTTCATCCCCGGTTTCCCCCCCTCGCGCTCCTTCGCCTTTGTATGACTAAATTTGGTATGAGTATGGCGCGGGGCCAACATTTCCACGTGTGCGGCGTTCATCCCAGCTGAGAGAGAGAGAGAAGGCAAGGGTTCTCTTCCGGGTAAGGAGACAGCGGAAAAGATCAAAGGCTTTGGATTTGGAACCGCGAGTGTGGATTCAAAAGAGCCGGGACTCTGGCTGCATTCCAGAGTATAGCGGAAAGCTCTCTCTTTCTGAGTCACACACACACACACACGCACACACACACACACATACACTCACACACACACACGCACGCGCGCGCACACACACATGCAGAGAGAGAGCAAGCGATTGAGTTAATTAGAAAGATTTCACACAAACAGACCTGAACAACCCAACCTTTCATTGGAAATCCTCTAACATTTTTATTTCTTGTTTTCAGCCTTGTGAAATGTCTCTGTGTATTTCTCAATGTATATAAGCTCTTCCTGTTTGCAGTACCCACTACTCCATTAATTTAAAACCCCTGGTTCGAAATCATTATGCTGGTTATTTAATTAGTCTTCACATTTTAAACTTTTTCTGGCCTGACCATTTACAAAAAAAATCCTTGCACAAATACACATATTGCATGCCTTCCTACCACCACAGTAAAACGATGCAAACAAAAATGTCAGGTTTGTTATTAAATTAAATAGTTGACTTCCTATTCCAAAGGAAGACACTGACACTCTACACTCTAAAAGCCCAATAAAATAATACACTAGCTTACCAAAAATAATATGAACTAAATCATACTGTTTATCACATTACACAACATGAAATAAGAGGATAAGAGATCAAAGCATTGTTTAAAATATGATAGACCTGTAAATAAAAAAATGTTGTTGTTGTCAAATACATTTTTGTCAATACATGTTGGAGTAATTTAATCTTATTTTGCTGCAGACAGTCAATAATGCAATTCATCTGAATGAGCTACAATATTGTAATAAAATATTTTAAGTCTATGTAATAAGTCTAGCCGGAAGGAATTGAAAAATTATTTGAATATTAACAACCAATCCACAAGTTTAAATTCATCAATAGTGAATAATGACAACTTGGCCATATCAATTGTATGTTTATAATGATAATGAGGGAGGAATTTATATTCAGGCCTTCACCCGATATTGCAAACCCTGTATGTTAAGGGGGAATAAGACATTTTGTCGATGCTGAGGAGACTTGTGCAGAGAGTGAGAGATTCGTTATCTGATGCCCTCTGCAGTGTGATGACAGAGCACTGCAGAGAGGTCTTCCTGATGTCATCAGGACTGAGAAGAGAGTCGTTATCAGTTCACTGTAGGGGTGGGTGGGCGATATACCGCCAGAAATGATACACTGGAATACATCTGTGCTAAGATATACATTTTCCATTTAGTTTCTACCAAGTGGGTACGATGCAGAGCACGTCACTGTGTTGTGAAGAAGTTGTATATGTGTTGCACAAATATTAGCCTATACTGTATAATAATTTCACTGTTGAGACCCATGGCAGGAAACAGTCATTTCCATAGAGCCTTTGTAAAACATTTGTAGGTGTTATTACAAGACAAACTAAATAGATGGATCATGGTTACCATCCAAAATGGTAAACATATACATCATCGTGATATGAAATCTAGCCCCCTTGTTCACTCTATTGGCTTACTGATACATAGGCCTCTACACACATTATATTCTTCATAGCAAGAGTGGACAGCGTTTTCGTGTCTATCCCATCAAATTAATTGTTACCGTTCGTAGACCCGCTGCCACTTAAATGAGACGATGCAAAATAATATATAAAAGAGTGGTTTTGTTTTTCTGGGTACCATCGTTAGCTTGGTGAGATGCCACCACCTGCTCGATGACAAGGCAGCATGTACCTCGCTAATAAAGACGCGTGACTGTCATGAACACACAACCACACGCTCCCCTCAACACCCCCCCCCCCCTCTTGACAACTAGCTACATCAAATTCTCAAGCAGAAGCTGCATCCGCAGCCCTTTGAATGTTAAAATAACCAGGAAAGTTGGAGTAGGGAGGAAGAAAGGGAGAGAGAGCGAAAAGCAGAGAGACATTAGCATTTCTCTCCTAATGAGTTCATAAGAGTGACCCCTCTGGATCTCACATGAAAAGGAAGCTCTCCCGCTGCGCTGTGACCTGAATTCAGTTGTCTTTCACTTTAGCTACTACATTTTACATGTTATATAATGAAAGGAAGACCAGAGGAGGGTATCTACCATATACACACACGGCATAATGTACCACCACAGAGATTCCACTCCTTAATCGGGGCAGAAGATGTGCTCGTTTCCATGTGAAGAGAGTTCACAGCCCTACATTATTATGTGATGTATTGTATGTTGTATGTTAAATATACACAGACAACGTATAGAATGGGGGGAAAATGACACTTTTGCACGACGTGTGTTTTAATGTTTTAACCCTGCTGTTTTTTCGGGGGGAGAATGGCTTCAAAGTGTATATGAGTTTAGAAGATAATGTGAATTGTGTCAAAAGACACAGAAGACAAAATGCTGTTTGTTAGAACAACACTCGTTATCAGTTTAGCAGTCAAGGACTTCTTTAGATCTATTTATTGTCTTCTCTTTTTCTGTTCTATTTTCATTCCAATGCATAGAACTTCAAACAGATTTTACCCTAATTATCACACACACACACACACGTGTGCGCACACACGCATACACACACACTTTATTCCTCTCTCGCACTCTGTGTATTTGGTGTGCGGTGACTGTGAGTGCGTGTATTTGTTTGTCTGTACCAGGCTGTTTAAGTAAGTTTGATTATTTGTCCCTATTCCTAATATGTCCCTTTTTACCAGCAGTGTACCTGTACACTTGATACTATAGCAAGGCCCAAGATTCCACCTGCTGCAGTCATTCATGACAGCTCTCCATGATCTGCAAATGATAGCCCTTGCGCTCGCAGCCATCCCCCAAATATAACGACAGGAAACAAACATCAAATTAAGATGAAAAGAGCATGCAATTAAAGTTGGGGGGAAAAGGAGACCGTTTATCAAACGTGCAAATCAAAAACGAGGGAGGTCCAAGGTGAGTGATTATTTGTGCTCCTCTTTGATTGGTGGAAGATGAGTCATCTTCTGAAGGAGAGGAAAGTGTCTTGGGGGTATAGAAATGAAGTTAGGAGGAGAGGGGAGAGGGAGAGCGAGAGAACCTGTGATCCTGTGATTTATAGCAACACACCGGTAGGAGGCTGTCTCAGACATACTGTTATTAAAATTAAATCATCTGCTTGATGGGATAGAGGAGAAGACTGGGGAATTTGTCGTTTCCGTGTATATTTTGGGAAGTGTTTGATTTGTGAGAGGAAACGTTGCTCGAAATAAAATAAAATAAAAAGATTCAGCTAGAAAAAAAAGACACAATAAACAGGAATATCCATGCAAACATTTTGAACATATTTTTCTCTATTTGTTTTTATGTATAATTAAGACAAGGTAAGACTGGCTAAAGAAGTGCATAATATGCCTATAGAAAAACCAATTACAGCTTGTACATTATGCTCCAATGTTTCTATTTTTGAAATAATGTTCCAGAAAGACAAATTATTTTCCCAGCAGGATATCGTGGCCCAAATACTGTATGGATGGATTACCCAATCCACATCGACGAACAACACGTATTGTCTCTCTCTCGCAGAGGAGAGGAGTGAGAGCGACAACAGTTGGCACCTGACTGCACCTCTCTATCCTCCCCAGTCAGTGATGCTGACAGAGGAGAGAGAGACCTCTGAGTAAAGGCTCTCAGAGAGAGAGAGAGAGAGAGAGAGAGAGTTAGAGATCACTTTTCCCCAGAGACTTGGCTCTCTCTCCCAGGCGAGACGGTATTAACTTACATTCTCCAAGCTTCAAAAACGAGCGCCTGCATGCCGCCATCATCGCTAGACTACACGCGCACAGCCGCACACACACACACACACTCTCTCTCTCTGTCTGTCTCTCTTTGTCTCTCTCTTCTCTGACATCCCCCCCACCCCACACACACATACACACACAACCCACAGCACATCCAGATATTAACTCATACTTGTACACACTGCCTCAATGCTGCCCACAAAAAGAGCCTCTGGGGCATATAATATCATGTCACACTCGTACTCTTTCTGGCGTGCGCGCGCACCCACCCACCCACACACACACACACACACAAGCACAGCGATACCCCGCTGTCACTTGTGAAAACTAATGGGCAGATTAACCCTTGGCTGACCGAGGTGCCTTGAGGGAAACTGATGGAGAGGGTGTTTACCTACAAACTACAGCCAGCCTGGGTGCCCGCCTTCTCCGCAGTGGGGCTGTCAGTTTACAGGAATTTACACAAATCTGCTGAGCTCGCCCTTTAAGCACTGTAAGGTGCTATTGCTATTGTGGAGGGGGGGGGGGCAGCAAGTCTTTTAACCCATTGTGTGCACTCAAGTGTTTTATGAATTAGTTAAATTCAAAACGTGTCCTTCATAACCTTTATTGATTACATAACAGGTACAGAACAAATCCTTGCATTGCAACTCTGTTGTCATCAAAGATATAATTAAGTATTCAAACTATTCATACAATATTACTTTCTCCTTCCTGATCGATGATAATGGAATTCCCTTCAGTGGCTCTCTGTGGGAAAGGGCAAGGTCCTGACTAGTGTAATTGATCAGGTTAGAGAGGCGTGACAAGGCTCCCTCTGTTGTCCCCCCAGCCTTGCATATGTCCAGAAGCTGGGCGAGCCTCTCCTCCAGCCTCTCTCTCTCCGCCCTGTGCTTTGCCGCGTCGCGCTACATTCTCCAGGTCCAAAGGGGAAGTGGTCCGGTCCTCGTGGCGCACACACACACACACACACACCCGCTCCTTTCATCCCACTGCGTTATTGGAGAAAGCATTGAGCGTTGCATCAGGACCCGCTGTGTCGGGGGCCAGGGGTCGGCGCTGACCCGCTGAGGGGTCGGGGGGCCCCCGTCCAGCCTGTAATCAAGCACACAGCACACGGCTGCCACCTCGCTGACCCTGCTCCTCTGGCTCCGCCCGTCGCCTCGGCTGATCCCTCCTCGCTGCCTGAGATCAAACACAAGGCGGCGGAGCCTCCTGCCCTGTGCTGTCGGCCTGGGTGTCTCATCACATCATCACGCAGGGCTAAACAGTAAACACAACCTTACCAGGCGCACTCTGTGTGTTTGTGTTTGTGTGTGTATGTGAGTGAGTAAGTGTGTGTGTGAGCGTACAGTATGTGCGTGTGAGTGAATGTGTATGTCAGTGAGTAATTGCGTGTGTGTGTGTGTGTGTGTGAGTGAGTGAGTGAGTGAATGTGTGTGAGTGAGTGAGTGAATGTGTGTGTGTGTGTGTATGTCCCAAGAAATGTATTTGGAGCAACGTCATCATGGACATGGATGGACTGACTGCCATAAGCACTGTCACTCACACCAGTGTGTGTGTGACCGCATCTGGTTTGTGTGAATGTGTTTATGTTTAAAGCTGTATGAATAATTCCCTGTGTGCTTCTTCTAACGTACAGTATGTATATGTGTGTGTGTATATATATATATATATATATATATATATATATATATATATATATATATATATATATATATATATATATATATATATATATATATATATATATATATATATACCCTATCTTGAGAAGCCTATACAGTATGAGTCCAGTGTGGTGGATGATATCCCATGTTCCCCATGCAGCGCCAGCCCGTTGGGGCGTGAGGTCTCAGCCAGTGGAGTGCGGTTCTGGTCCTTGCTCCCGCTGATTGATTTCTTCTATTCTCACAAGAGGGAAAACTCCTTAAATCCCCGGAGTTGTTACTAGAGAGAAAAGCATTACCAGACACGGGCACCTGCTGCCAATTTGACAGGTTTAGTTAGGCACCCTGGCTCTGCTCCTTTGTTATATTTAAAAAGCATCAGATGGGCTTTTTTTGGGCCTGTTTCGCTCTGTTTCAGAGAGAGAGGGAGAGGGAGGAGGAGGGGGACAACTCGTTCCTTTTCTTTGTCTAAGGGTTTTCCCCCCGCATCTCCCAACATGAAGAGATTCTTGCATGTGAGTCATTTCTTCTTGGCAGGCCCCGGGCGAGGCAGGGGGAAGAATAGCCGCGCTCTTGGATCGACAACGGTGATTTACTGACACTGTCATTACCTTTAATTAGTTCCGATAAAGGTGATGATTTTTAATAACGACAATAATTTCATGTCATTTCATAAATTACATTGTAAAATATGTTTATAGCTCCCCCCCCCTCCATCATCATCACAGAAATAAGTTAGCTCGTTTAGATTTGTCTTACCATGATGGATTGTGCGAAAAGATTTAAGATCAGAGGAATGCATATCGTGCATGCCTGAATCTGTTCATGTGTGTTGGTGAATACGCCTGTACATGCGTGGATGTGTGTGTTGTTGTTCGTGTTGGGTCTGGGTGGGGAGGGGAGGGGTGGAGAGGGGAGATCAAAGGCTGTCCCAGTCTCTCTGTGGCTGGGCTTCATTTCTGTGCCGACTCTAAACTGGGAATGTCATGTTCTCTCAGTCCTGCAGGCCCCTTTGAGCTGCAACAAGGGCTCACAGGTGATGTTTCTCAGTTCAGTAAATGTGGAGGGCAGGAGTGTATTGATCTGTCTGTCTGTCTGTCTGTCTGTCTGTCTGTCTGTCTGTCTGTCTGTCTGTCTGTCTGTCTGTCTGTCTGTCTGTCTGTCTGTCTGTCTGTCTGTTTGTCTGTTTTTGTTTATCAACCAGATAGATATTCTATATATAACTGTACATAGAACAGTGCTACAGCTGTTGCAAATGTGGTAGAAATATGTGGCTGGAAGGAGAGTGTTTGAACCCTTGGCCAGGACCTCGCCCATGCCTTGTCCTCCTCTCCATGCCTTGTCCTCCTCTCCATGCCTTGTCCTCCTCTCCATGCCTTGCCCTCCTCCATGCCTTGCCCTCCTCTCCATGCCTTGTCCTCCTCTCCATGCCTTGCCCTCCTCTCCATGCCTTGTCCTCCTCTCCATGCCTTGCCATCCTCTCCATGCCTTGTCCTCCTCTCCATGCCCTGCCCTCCCCTCCATGCCTTGCCCTCCTCTCCATGCCGTGTCCTCCTCCTCTCCATGCCTTGTCCTCCTCCTCTCCATGCCTTGCCCTCCTCTCCATGCCTTGCCCCCCTCTCCATGCCTTGCCCTCCTCTCCATGCCTTGCCCTCCCCTCCATGCCTTGCCCTCCTCTCCATGCCATGTCCTCCTCCTCTCCATGCCTTGCCCTCCTCTCCATGCATTGCCCTCCTCTCCATGCCTTGCCCTCCTCTCCATGCCTTGCCCTCCCCTCCATGCCTTGCCCTCCTCTCCATGCCTTGCCCTCCTCTCCATGCCTTGCCCTCCTCTCCATTCCCCGGCGCCCGCCCTCCTCTCCATGACTTGTCCTCCTTCTCTCCATGCCTTGCCCCCCTCTCCATGCCTTGCCCTCCTCTCCATGCCTTGCCCTCCTCTCCATGCCTTATCCTCCTTTCCATGCCTTGTCATCCTCCTCTCCATGCCCTGCCCTCCTCCTCTCCATGCCTTTCTTTCCTCTCCATGCATCGCCCTCCTCTCCATGCCTTGCCCTCCTCTCCATGCCTTGCCCTCCTCTCCATGCCTTGTCCTCCTCTCCATGCCTTGCCCTCCTCTCCATACCTTGCCCTTCTCTCCATGCATTGCCCTCCTCTCCATGCATTGCCCTCCTCCCCATGCCCCGCTCTCCTCTCCATCCCTTGCCCTCCCCTCCATGCCTTGCCCTCCTCTCCATGCCTTGCCCTCCTCTCCATGCCTTGCCCTCCTCTCCATGCCTTGCCCTCCTCTCCATCCCTTGTCCTCCTCCTCTCCATGCCCCGCCCTCCTCTCCATGCCTTGCCCTTCTCTTCATGCCTTGCCCTCCTCTCCATGCCCCGCCCTCCTCTCCATGCCTTGCCCTTCTCTTCATGCCTTGCCCTCCCCTCCATGCCTTGCCTAGTCAACTGCCTCATGAAAGTCATGAGCACCACGTGAGGGCAACATTTAGTGCCACAGTCACCATCACACACAATTTGACAAAGAACAATGTGAGCAGAGGGCGCTATTCTTTCAAACCCCGTCGTTTACTTCCTCACAGGGTCATCCTTGACTGAAGAAATTCTTAGTCAACTAATAGTAACAGGACTAATTAGTTGATTTCATCAACACATTTGTGAAATTGTGTTTCCTATATGAAGATTGACCACTTTAAATCTAGTGCTTATCAGAGATGTGCTTATTAACTTTTGTGAAAAAATAACGTATATATAAAGAATCGTATCTTCTATTATCTTATCTTGATTATCTGTCTGTCTGTTTTTGTTTACCAACCAGATAGATATTCTATATATAACTGTATATAGAACAGTGCTACAGCTGTTGCAAATGTGCTAGAAATATGTGGCTGGAAGGAGAGTGTTTAAACCCTTGACCTGGACCTCACCCATGCCTTGTCCTCCTCCTCTCCATGCCTTGTCCTCCTCTTCATGCCTTGTCCTCCTCCTCTCCATGCCTTATCCCCCTCTTCATGCCTTGTCCTCCTCTCCATGCCTTATCCCCCTCTTCATGCCTTGTCCTCCTCTCCATGTCTTGTCCTCCTTTCCATGCCTTGTCCTCCCCTCCATGCCTTGTCATCCTCCTCTCCATGCCCTGCTCTCCTCCTCTCCATGCCTTTCTTTCCTCTCCATGCATTGCCCTCCTCCCCATGCCTTGCCCTCCTCTCCATGCCTTGTTGCCTTGTCCTCCTCTCCATGCCTTGCCCTCCTCTCCATGCCTTGTTGCCTTGTCCTCCTCTCCATGCCTTGCCCTCCTCTCCATGCCTTGCCCTCCTCCATGCCTTGTCCTTCTCTCCATGCCTTGCCCTCCTCTCCATGCTTTGCCCTTCTCTCCATGCCTTGCCCTTCTCTCCATGCCTTGCCCTCCCCTCCATGCCTTGCCTAGTCAACTGCCTCATGAAAGTCATGAGCACCAAGTGAGGGCAACATTTAGTGCCACAGTCACCATTGATTGATTGATTGAAAAGTTTATTAACAGATTGCAGAATGGGTACAGTACAGTACAGCTCAATACATACAATTGTTAAGGGGATGCAGACCAGAGAAAGACTTTCGTCTTGTTTACATCAGGGTCCCCCATTTTCAATTCATCATAACATATATGACATACATGACATACAGATAGACAGTACTGCTACATCTATACATTTATGACATATCAGATTTGCAAATACAGTACTGTTTGTGATACAAAAGTGTCCAGAAAAGGAGTGTATATACATTTGGCGTAGAAACTGTACATTGGAGGAGGTTGGATGGGTGGGGTGGGGTTGGGTGGGTTGGGTGAGGGCTGTACATTGGAGGTGGGGGGGGGGGGTTTGGTAGGGGACACACACACATTTTACACTGTACATTGGAATACTGACAAAGCCTTACTTGGTCATTTACTGTACAACTAGGTTAGGACATTTGTAGGGGCCAGTTTCGAATTGCAGTCTCACGTAGGTGTTTTTTGAGAGTGTTTTTGAAAGTGGGTAGTGATTCACATTCCTTTACAGCTTTAGGTAGGGCGTTCCACATTGATGTGGCATAATTGCGAAACGTGTTTAGTCCCTTGTTTGAGCCGAATCTGGGTTTTACATGATTTGTGGAGCTCCCTCTGGTGTTGTGATCGTGGTATTCACTGACCTTTGGGAAGTATTTTGACATGTACATGGGTACCTTGGTCGCGTAGTGTATCTTGTAGACCAGGCCCATTGCAAGTTGCTGTACTCTGTCGTCACCATCACACACAATTTGACAAAGAACAATGTGAGCAGAGGGCGCTATTCTTTCAAACCCTGTAGTTTACTTCCTCACAGGGTCATCCTTGACTGTAGAAATTCTTAGTCAACTAATAGTAACAGGACTAATTAGTTAGGTGATTTCATCAACACATTTGTGAAATTGTGTTTCCTATAGTCATGAAGATTGACCACTTTAAATCTAGTGCTTATCAGAGATGTGCTTGATTAACTTGAGTGAAATAACGTATATATAAATAATCGTATCTTCTATTATCTTATCTTCTTACTGAAGCTATCAATAGGGAGGTGTAGTGGTTACGTTTTTCCGTGTTCCACCCTCTGTCCAACGCAATGTATTTCCCCATTGCCCATTTCTAAATCGTCTCGTTTAAAACAAATAAAGCATAAACATTTGCATGGTGTACCTTTCTCTGCGTATTCATCCACAATCTATAGCTCAACATGAAAATATTCTCAATTCATCGTAAAGGTAGCAAAATAACAATGTTTATGTTTTCATTCACTGGGAAACTACACTGCCATTTGGCGCTGCTGACTAATGTCACCACAGCGTAAACTCCTGGCTTTAGTCGCAGACCTGGATCACATTTCCCTTACATTCCATAAGCTTAACAATTCGTACAATGGGGAAATAACTGACCCTGTATCTGTGTGGCTAGTATCTGTTTCACCCAACACTAGTTTATCTCTAAAGCCAACCACCATTTAAAAAATATTTGTATTTATAATTTAAATTGCAGTTATTTCGCTGCATATTAAATCACTGTAAATACTAATATAAATCATTGTTTCGTTGTACATATTGTGTATAGTTTATAACGTTATTGTTTTTTTACGTAACGGTAGTAGCTAGCTAGCTTGCTTGCCGGCATGATGCATGCAGTGCTTTGCCCCAGAGTGTAACCACAGGTCTGAGAAGAGGACCTGCACATTTGACTCGTTCCCGAAACTCCTCTACATGCCCCGATTTAAAATGGTTCACGACAGTAGACATTGCTAACGTCTAGTACGCTTAGCTAGGTAACGTTAATGTTAGCTAGCTAGCTTCGTATCAGCTGGCCGTGACGTGGATTAGGCAACAGCACTGAACAACAGGCGTTCTACTGCCTACTGGTAAGTGTAGTTATTTTTTTACGACAAATTAAAAACCTTATAACTACCTTTATTTCAACCAAAAATTCTTAAAGGAAAACTCCAACATTTTGGGAAATTAGCTTATTTAACATCTTCCCTGTAGTTAGACAAGAAGATGCATACCTTTTTTGTCTCTCTGCATACATTAGGCTTAGGAACGCCTGGACCGTTAGCCTAGCTTAGCTTCACCACTGGAAGTGGGTCAGACATTTAACCGAGTTCCCTACAGTCACAAAATACACACTCCAAATACAATCAAAATACAACTCCAAAACGTTTCTGTAAACATGTTGTGACCTGTGTATTTACCACATCTCCCAGTCACACAAGTCACATGAGTCTCCCAGTCACACAAGTCACATGAGTCTCCCAGTCACACAAGTCTCCCAGTCACACAAGTTTCCCAGACACACAAGTCTCCCAGTCACACGAGTCTCCCAGTCACACAAGTCTCCCAGTCACACAAGTCTCCCAGTCACACAAGTCTCCAAGTCACACAAGTCTCCCAGACACACAATTATCCCAGTCACACAAGTCTCCCAGTCACACAAGTCTCCCAGTCACACAAGTCTCCAAGTCACTTGTGTGACTGGGAGACTCGTGTGACTGGGAGACTCGTGTGACTTGTGTGTCTGGGAGACTTGTGTGACTGGGAGACTTGTGTGACTGTGAGACTTGTGTGACTGGGAGACTCGTGTGACTGGGAGATGTGGTAAATACACAGGTCACAACATGTTTACAGGAACGTTTTGGAGTTGTATTTTGATTGTATTTGGAGTGTGTATTTTGTGACTGTAGGAAACTCTGGTAAATGTCTGACTCAAACTCATAGCCAAGCTCAGGGACCTGGGCTTGAACTATGACCTCTGCTAGTGGGTCTTGGACTTCCTGACGGACAGACCCCAGGTGGTAAGAGCAGGCAACTGCACCTCCTCATCCATCACGCTCAACATAGGGGCCCCCCAGGGCTGTGTTCTGAGCCCCCTCCTCTACTCCCTGTACACACATGACTGCGTAGCACAGCGGAACAACAACACCATCATCAAATTTGCTGATGACACAGTAGTGGTGGGCCTGATCTCTGCCAACGACGAAAGGGCCTACCTGGAAGAGGTAGAGAACCTGTCACAGTGGTGTCAGGAGAACTGCCTCTCCCTGAACGTCAGCAAAACAAAAGAGATGATTGTGGACTTCAGGAGGTCGGGGGTCAAGGACTACAGCCCCCTCAGCATCGATGGGGCACCGGTTGAGAGAGTGAACAGTTTCAAGTACCTCGGAGCCCACATATCCGAGGATTTGACATGGACCACACACATTGACAGTGTTGTGAAGAAGGCACGACAACGCCTCTACTTCCTCAGGCGCCTAAGGAAGTTCCAAGTCAGTCAGAAGATCCTTAGGAACTTCTACTCATGTACAATAGTTTCAAGTTTCAAGTTTCTTTAATAGTTGTCATACAGAAGTACAGAATACTTTTGTACAAAATGCTTCTTACTGTTGCGCTCCAGAGACTGTGCAAGACAAGATAAGTATGAAATAAAATAACATAGTAAAATTAGAAGTAAAAAAATGAGGTCACAGTGTTCAGTTTAGACATATGTACAATGTTCGATGCAGAATAGACGTAGTTACCATACAATATACAATACTGTGCAGTGTACTAATATACAATACTATATAGTGCAAGGCAGAAATGGAGAAATGGGACGAGGTGCAATTTAGGTACAATTCACAGTAGGTGTACGAGTTGTAGTGCAAATCCTTTATCAATAAATATAAAGTGTAAGTGTGTTTGTGTGATCTAAAGTGTGGAGAGTGGGTGCTGCAGTGTGTTGTTTGTTTGAGTGAGTGTGTGCGTGTGGGTGTGTGTGCTGTGTGCATTTGATGGTTGTTGCATAGTGATTATTGTTCGTTTAGCGATTATTGTTCGTTTAGCAGCCTGATGGCCTGGGGATAGAAGCTTCTTCTGAGTCTTTCTGTGCTCGCCTTAAGACTCCGGTATCGCTTGCCTGACCGCAGCAGTTCAAAGAGGCAGTTGTTCGGGTGGCTTGAGTCCTTAATAATTCTCTTAGCCTTCCCCTTGCACCGCTTGTTGTAAATGTTCTGGAGGGTGGGAAGCCCCCCTCCAATTGTGCGTTCGGCTGAACGTGTCACTCTTTGTAGTCTGCTACGGTCTTGTGCAGTGCTATTCCCAAACCAGGAGGTGATGTTGCCGGTCAGGATGCTCTCTATTGTACATGAGTAGAAGTTCCTAAGGATCTTCTGACTGACTTGGAACTTCCTTAGGCGCCTGAGGAAGTAGAGGCGTTGTCGTGCCTTCTTCACAACACTGTCAATGTGTGTGGTCCATGTCAAGTCCTCGGATATGTGGGCTCCGAGGTACTTGAAACTGTTCACTCTCTCAACCGGTGCCCCGTCGATGCTGAGGGGGCTGTAGTCTTCCTCCTGAAGTCCACAATCATCTCTTTTGTTTTGCTGACGTTCAGGGAGAGGCAGTTCTCTTGACACCACTGTGACAGGTTCTCTACCTCTTCCAGGTAGGCCCTTTCGTCGTTGGCAGAGATCAGGCCCACCACTACTGTGTCATCAGCAAATTTGATGATGGTGTTGTTGTTCCGCTGTGCTACGCAGTCATGTGTGTACAGGGAGTAGAGGAGCATCCTTACTGGCAACATCACCTCCTGGTTTGGGAATAGCACTGCACAAGACCGTAGCAGACTACAAAGAGTGACACGTTCAGCCGAACGCACAATTGGAGGGGGGCTTCCCACCCTCCAGAACATTTACAACAAGCGGTGCAAGGGGAAGGCTAAGAGAATTATTAAGGACTCGAGCCACCCGAACAACTGCCTCTTTGAACTGCTGCGGTCAGGCAAGCGATACCGGAGTCTTAAGGCGAGCACAGAAAGACTCAGAAGAAGCTTCTATCCCCAGGCCATCAGGCTGCTAAACGAACAATAAACACTATGCAACAACCATCAAATGCACACAGCACACACACCCACACGCACACACTCACTTAAACAAACAACACACTGCAGCACCCACTCTCCACACTTTAGATCACACAAACACACTTTATATTTATTGATAAAGGATTTGCACTACAACTCGTACACCTACTGTAAATTGTACCTAAATTGCACCTCATCCCATTTCTGCCTTGCACTATATAGTATTGTATATTAGTACACTGCACAGTATTGTATATTATATGGTAACTCAGTTACGTCTATTCTGCATCGAACATTGTACTGAACACTGTGACCTCATTTTTTTAACTTCTAATTTACATGTTATACTATGTTATTTTATTTCATACTTATCTTGTCTTGCACAGTCTCTGGAGCGTAACAGTAAGAAGCATTTTGTATAAAAGTATTCTGTACTTCTGTATGACAACTATTAAAGAAACTTGAAACTTGAACCCACTTCCAGTGATGAAGCTAAGCTAGGCTAACGGTCCAGGCGTTCCCTAAGCCTAATGCATGCAGAGAGACGAAAAAGGTATGTATCTTCTTGTCTAACTCCAGGGAAGATGTTAAATAAGCTAATTTCCCAAAATGTTGGAGTATTCCTTTAAACAATAATGTTAGTGGTAGAGGGGAACTCATTTTGTGCAAAAATGGAAGCTTTTCAATTTCCATGCGGCAGAATTGTTACAATAGCCGATCATCCATTTCCCCAATGATGAATCCCTATACGGGTGGAACAACTAGTGACGTCAGACTACACCTCCCTATGTCAAACATTCTTCTTCTTCTTCTTCTTCTTCTTCTTCTTCTTCTTCTTCTTCTTCTTCTTCTTCTTCTTCTTCTTCTTCTTCTTCTTCTTCTTCTTCTTCTTCTTCTTCTTCTTCTTCTTCTTCTTCTTCTTCTTCTTCTTCTTCTTCTTCTTGATGTGCCCTGACTTTGACTATGACATGCTAGTCATAAACAAGAGCCCCTGGTGGCTCACTCTCTGTTTTCATCTCCATCCAGTTCAGTCACTGAGGAGACTTCTGATGTGTCTTCTGAGAAAGCCATGCCGATGGGGTCACCCTACGTGAGAGAGCGAGAGAGCGAGAGAGAGAGAGAGAGAGAGAGAGAGAGAGAGAGAGAGAGAGAGAGAGAGAGGATGATTTAACAGGGGACAATCCTCAAGAGATGGCATTCAAAAATGCTTCCTCAGACGAAGAAAAAAAAAACTCACTCCCTCCCTCCCTTACATAAAACATGTGGATGTTTCCTTTCTTTTGTAGGCCGCCACTGGTTCAGGTTCAGACTTTAAAGACATTCCCGACCTTTTTTATCCAGCCTTTGAGCCTCATTTTTATATATCGCTTTAATCCGGCACATCCAAAGATTCAAAGAGTCCCCCACCCCCCCCAGTTATGAGAATTCCCCTGGTCAATGATAAAACAATTGATATGGAAAAGTCCAGTTCCTCAACAGACCCATGAGGGGGAACAGAGGTGTGATGCAGTTCTCAGCAGCCGGCTCTCTGGGGAGATAGTCCTGGGATTCTGAGATGTCTGTTGAAAGTTGAATGAAAATCATTTCAGACACAGGCCCTCCAATGGATTCTCCTCATGGGTCAAAGGTGTTCCGGGGGAATAGAACACCAGCATTTATTCTATTTATCCATAAAAAATAAAATAATAAATGAAAACTACCTGGATTAGGCCTAGTTCTTCTGTGCAAACGGAAGTCAAGAAGAAGAGCTGTAACATCCATGTCCCCAGGATTTGTACCCTCAGAAAAGGCTATCAGGAGATTATTGAATGAGATTTTATATCAAAAATATATTGAAATTGTCTCACACATTCAGCCTCATGACACTGCTACTGATGGAACCTGGCATAGTGCAGTGATAGTAAGAAATAAATTGGCATGTAGGTCTACTACATAGTAGTTGCAAGTTGCATTCGGTATAGAGGGGAACTTGTGTATTCAATATCGCAAAGGCAAGGACAAATATAAAAAGTCGATGTATATCTAAGAGGTAAAACTATGGAATAACATTGACAAAGAAGTAAAAATGTGTAGTTCGATACATAAACTTAAGAAATTATTGAAATATAAGGTGATACATAAATATAAAACCTTATTATTATCCTAATTATATTTTATTATAACAACTGTATTCAAACAACAACAAAATTATATATATAAAAAACAAATAAATACATGTGTATACGTTTTTTTGTGTGTGTAAATAATGTAATGTAAAAAGGGTAGGCAATTATAAGCCTCGGCTTCAGCCTACACCTTTTCGGTAATTTTTTTCTTTCGTTTATAAATGTTATACTATTGTACATTGATTTGTAAAAAGACAGAAATAAAATAAAATCATTCATTCGTATAATGATAATACACAGTAATACATTACAACACAAAAGCAGTATATATAATACAACATACTGTAATAAAACAGCATACTGTACAGTACAGTATAATATACCTCACACTCCAAGGCCGGTAGTAGCTATGGGCAGGGGTGGGCTCAGCCCAACCAAATGTGCATCTTGCCCACCCAATCGAAAGTTAAGAATAATTTTTTGTTGAGCCAGTGGAAAAATAGCACAGAAAATACCAGTAACATTTCTAACTTCTGATTTGGTTAGCAGCCTACAGGCCACCTCCAAAGTCTCTTCTCTGCTCTCTGTGGGCGTTTTCTCATTAGGAACGGTTGGTCTGTTCCGTCCTCAAGAACAATAGTCCCCCTCCCCACTCCACCGCTGGCCAGCTTCCTCACTACATTACATACATTTTACATTTAGTCATTTGGCTGACGCTAAAGTTCTGTACGACAAGTCATCAGGACGGGCACAACTCTATCAGCTGAGCAGGCATGTGCACACATAGAGTCCAAGGGGTGCTTGAGCACCTGCCTTTTTGAGCCTCATAAAAAAAGTGTCCTTTTTGAAATTATTATTAGTATTATTATTTTTTTTCGTTATGCATATACTGCCCTTCCAACTGAAAAATTTCAGGATAGAATCAAAATATTAGGTAAAGAGAGAGAGATGCCCCATATTCCATTGCAGTTTGCACGGCCTCCTCAGCGTGCCTCTCCGCGGACGTATATATTTTATGCATAGTGTGGGTGGTGATGATGATGATGATAGAAACCGCTGTGGCGCATACAGTTGAATAATAATAATAATAATAATAATAATAATAATAATAATAACTTTATTTGTATAGCACTTTTCATACAGAGGTTGCAGTTCAAAGTGCTTCACAACAGTAAAAAATACAGGCATAAGCAAGCATAAAAAAGATAGACAGGTAGCAAGGTATGGTAAATCACAGTGTTTCACATTAGGATCTAGCATCCCAATAGGCTCTCTGTTTACAGTTTCATTCAGTAATACAAATAATAAAAATAGTTTAAAATGATTCAGTTTAAAAATAGTCAAAAAATTATAAAATTATAAAATAGAACAGACATACAACAGGGTATTTAACATACAACAGAGCAGTGCATCAGTAAGAAGTAAAAATTGTGCTTAAAATTACAGTGCATACAGTAGGAGGTAGTGAGATAAAATTAGCATAGAACCGACACATGAATTTGATGGGCAATGTATAAAAGTAGGCAGGGTAAGAATAGTGCAGGTAAGTACAATTTGTGTCAGGATATCCCTGATGTTTCATTGAAATGCCTGAGCAAAGCTGTCTTTTGAAGATGTCTAGCGAGTTGGCTTCCCTGATGTTTTGGGGTAGTTTGTTCCACAGTTTTGGGGCATAGTTGATAAAGGCTGCATTACCGATCCTCTTTTGACTGTTTCTGGGAGCCTCTAGTAGTCCAGCAGCTGATGATCGCAGTGTTCTTGCTGGTGTGTAATTTATTAGAGTGTTGGCGATGTAGCTAGTATGAATGCTGGTATTACACTCATTGAGGGACATGAAGAAGTCAAGTCCGATGGGATTTGGGAATCTCAAATACAAATCGGGATTGGAATAAAAAATTCATTTATATTAAACAATACAGAATATACAGCACTTCTTGGGGTCTGTAGGGTAAGCACTTATTCCCTCCCCCCTGAACATTTATGGAGATGTATGGGCCTTTTAAGTCAGTGATAAAAGTGTCTTTCAAGGATAAGTGAGCTCCTGCACTGATTATTATAGTTCAATATTCAATATTTAATCACCAAAACCCCCCAAAAAGCATAAAAAGGGGGCCCCCCCCGCCCGAAAAGGGCCCTTAAAAATCGGGCTTGTGCGCTAAGCGTGCTCGGTTAAAACACACACACAGATATACTGCCCTTTTCAGCCTTTGAGCACCTGCCCCTCTAAAGTCCTGTGCACATCCCTGCAGCTGAGTAACAATGTTCATCAAAGTATTGAGTGCTACAGTGTAGGTTAGTTTATTAGGACAAGTGCATGACAGTAAGGTTAGTTAGGGTTAGATATTTTTTTTCTTTTTTCTTTTTAATTCAGATAATGGTTGAAGAAGTGCGTCTTTAGTCGACGGCGAAAGATTGGACGGGTTTCGGCTGTCCTAACTGGGGTGGGTAGTTCATTCCACCATTGTGGGGCAAGGACTGAGAATAGGCCTCTTCTGGCGGCTAAGTGGCGCAGTGGGCAAGGCGCTCGCCACTAACGCAGGAGATGCTGGGTTCGAGCCCAGCTCTCGGCGTTGCTTCCGGCTTGGCTGGTCGTTCATACTAATACAATTGGCAGTATTAGGGGAGTGGGAAAGCCGGTGGGTGAGGATCAGACGTTGTGGACAGCGACTCCTACAGGTCGGTTGGTGCGCCTGTACAGCAGAATCAGGAAGTATCGGGGGCAGCGTGAGCCTCCCACACGTTACTCCTCGCCACTGAGAGATTGTGCTGTGCAGGTGAAAAGATGCGACGGCTGCCTCCTTGTGTACCGGAGGGGACACGTGATGCAAGGCTTCGTCCACATTGCAGCCGACCAGTGGGAGGCATGGTCTAACAACGTTCGAGACAGGGGAGGGTAGAATTGGATAATACGAAATTGGGATGGGAGAAAAAAAAAATGGGGAGAAATAGAAAAAAAAAAAAGAATAGGCGACTTCTCTTTGATGACCCTCCCGGAGCTTGGATAGGAGTCTTGAGGGTGTGTAGCTAGAGACCATTGACCAGAGGTAGGCGGGAGCGGTTCCCTTTGCCGCACGGTATGCTAAGTCGAGGGCCTTGAAGCGGATTCGTGCAGCAATGGGGAGCCAGTGCAGGTCCCTAAGAAGTGGGGTGACATGGGCCAACTTCGGTAGGTTTGAGATCAGGCGGGCCACTGCGTTCTGAATGAGTTGAAGAGGCTTGGTGGCAGTGGCCGGGAGGCCAGCGAGCAGTGCGTTGCAGTAGTCGAGACGGGAGATGACTGTTGATTGGACGAGGAGTTGGGTGGCTTCTTTTGTCAGGAAGGGGCAGATCCTTCTGACGTTGCTCAGGAGGAATCTGCAGGTTCTGGTTGTCGCTGCGATGTGAGCAGAGAAGTTCAACTGGTCGTCGAGGACAACACCAAGGTTCTTGGCAGTCGGGGACGCGGTCACAGCTGCATTCTCGACTGTGATGGAAAGGTCGGTGAGGGGGGAGGATTTGGCCGGCAGGTGGAGCAATTCTGTTTAGCTTAGGTTCAGTTTGAGGTGGTTGGTCGTCATCCAGGCGGAGATGTCAGACAGACAGGCCGAGATCCGCTCAGAGACATGGATATCTGAGGGAGGGAAGGAGAGGAAGAGTTGAGTATCGTCGGCATAACAATGAGACGTGATAATGTTACCCAGTGATTTAGTGTAGAGGGAGAAGAGAAGGGGTCCTAGAACCGAGCCCTGGGGGACACCCGTCCGCAGGGGGCGGGTGGCCGACAGGGTCCCTCTCCATGACACTTGGTAGGAGCGGTCATTGAGGTATGATGTCAGCCATGTCAGCGCAGAGCCAGCTACTCCCATTCCTGCGAGGGCCGCAAGGAGGATCTGATGGTTGACTGTGTCAAAGGCTGCAGATAGATCTAGGAGAATCAGGACAGAGGAGAGGCCTTTCACTTTTGCTAAGTGAAGTGCCTCTGTGACCGCAATGAGGGCCATTTCTGTGGAGTGGCCAGTCCGGAAGCCAGACTGATTAGGGTCTAGGAGGTCATTCTGTAAGAGATAAGCAGTAAGTTGGTTGGATACAGCACGTTCAAGTGTTTTAGAAAGGAAGGAGAGAAGAGAGACAGGGCTATAGTTGCCTATGACGTGGGGTTCAGGGTTGGTTTTTTTATGAGCGGCGTGACTCTGGCTTGTTTTAGGGAGGTGGGGACCACCCCCGAGTTGAGTGAGGAGTTGATGGTTGCAGTTAGGAATGGGAGGATGTCTGGTGCTATGGTCTGGAGGAGTGGGGAGGGTAGCTGGTCCAGCTGGCATGTAGTCGGACGGTTCGACGTTACCAGTGTCAGGGTCTTGGCTTCTGTAATGGGAGAGAAAGATGACAGAGTGAAGGATGAGGTTCTCGATTCAGCATTTGGAATGGGTGGGGGTTGGGAGAAGGAGCTGCGGATGTTAACTTTTTCCTCAATGAAGATTGCGAAGTCTTCGGCAGAGAAAGATGAGGGAGGAGGGGGTGGGGGGGAGTGAGGAGGGAGGACATGGTAGCATGCAGTTTGCGAAGATTCTTGGCAGAGGCCTCGATCCTATGGTGAAAGAAAGAAGCTTTGGCATTAGTAATGGTTTTGGAGAATGTTAACAAGAGGTTGTGATATGTGTCGATGTCAGCAGTGAGGCGTGACTTTCTATACTTCCTCTCAGCCGCTCTCAGGACCTGTCTTTGTTCTCTCACTGGATCTGTCAGCCATGGACTGGGTGGGGAACGGCGGGCAGGTTTCTCAACGAGGGGACAGAACTTGTCGAAGAAGGTTGCAAGGGCTGAGAGGAGGGTGGAGGTTGCCATCTCTGTGGAGAGAGCAAGAAGGTGTCACTCAAAGGTAGAGCGGATAGTATGTCAGAGGAGAGGGTGGAGGGGGATAGGGAGGGCAGGTTGCGTCTGAGTGAGACGGTTTGAGTTGGGGTGAAGACCTTTCGTTAAGCATGAGAGTTAGTGAGAAGGATATGAAGGAATGGTCAGATACATGTAGGAGAGTTACCGTGGTGTTGCCTGCTTTGTGGGTGGGAGGCATGGCAGTGGGAGTCGGGTCAAATGATTGTAGGAGGGAGACCACTATGACTGACTGAGATGAGTCAGGCAGGTTGAAGTCGCCCAATCTCGTTTCGTCCCCGAGCACACATGAGGGAACAACACCCCAATACAGCAGGTGGCGGTATGCACCTAGTCGGTTTGCTATAGCTGGCGCTTCAACCCTTCTTTGCTCTTGGATAAAGCATTTCAGGACGGAGCGGCATACGTTTAGCGAGTTAGATGACGCAACAATAAGCGCTCTGTCTTTCTCTCCCTCTCCCTCTCTCTCTCTCTCTCTCTCTCTCTCTCTCTCTCTCTCTCTCTCTCTCTCTCTCTCTCTCTCTCTCTCTCTCTCTCTCTCTCTCTCTCTCACAGACACACACAGTTAATATTTATTTTTTATCCACTTTTTCTATTTTTCTCCCATCCCAATTCCATTGTGCCAATTCTTCCCTCCCCTGTCTTGAATGTTGCTCGCATATGCCCCCCACTGGCCGGTTGTAGGGAGGATGGAAGCCTTGCATCACGTGTCCCCTCCGGTACACGAGGAGGCAGCCTGTCACATCTTTTCACCTGCCAGACTCTCATTGGCGAGGTGTAACGTGTGGGAGGCTCACACTACCCCCGCCATTTCCTGTCTCTGCTGTGCAGGCGTCCCCAACCGACCTGTAGGAGTCGCTGTCCAACACGTCCAGATTACCACCCATCGACTTCCACCCCCTAACTCTGCCAATTGAGTTAGTATGACGGCTGGTCCAAGCCGGAAGCAACGCCGACAGCCGGAGTCGAACTCGGTGTCTCTTGCGTTGGTGACGAGCGCAATGTCCGCTGCGCCACCCAGCCGCACACACAGTTCATATTTCATTTTATTTTACTCCACCTCTTTATTGGATTATCTGTCTGATAATGTCTGTCTGTCCGCTAATGTCGCACAGAAAAAGACCAAAGCAAGTTCCTTGTATGTGAAAACTACTTGGAAATATTTCTCCATCACCGCAAATCCACCCCTCAATTAATTTCACCGCAGGGGGCATAACCCCACGGGATAATGCATTGGGAACTTGTTTTGCATGACGAGACATACCCCCGTGAATATTATTGCACGGATCGGAATACGGGCGCGCGAGTGGGAGCTTGCACAATGATATTTGCAGCAGGTTGACAGTGATATTTGCGAGTGCTCTCTTGACTGTCTCTCTCTCTCTCTCTCACAGACACACACAGTTCATATTTCATTTTATTTTACTCCACCTATTTATTGGTTTATCTGTCTGATAATGTCTGTCCGCTAATGTCGCACCGAAAACGACCAAAGCAAATTCCTTGTATGTGGAAACTACTTGGCAATATTTCTCCATCACCGCAAATCCGCCCCTCAATTAATTTTGCAGCGGGGGAGCATAATCCCACGGGACAATGCATTGGGAACTTGTTTCGCATGACGAGACATACCCCTGTGAATATTATTGCACGGATCGGAATACGGGCGCGCGCGTGGGAGCTTGCGCAATGATATTTGCAGCAGGTTGACAGTGATATTTAATTTGCGAGTGCTCTCTTGACTGAGAGAGAGAGACGTAAGCGCTTGGCTGAATTGAAACACAGCTTCCCTAGTTGGAGCAGGTTTTATAGACTACAATCCCAAACGGACCTAAATAATATTTTAAAATTTAAATATGAATACTCTAGCACCAACAGAACCACTTGTTACAGCAAGCCTCTTCCGTGTTTTGGTACAGTTTGTTTGCACATTTGCGATCGTTCCGTCGGCGGGGACGCTGATTCACTCCCAAAACCACATTTTCAAGTGGTCACGGCATGGAGTGAACAGTGGCAAATATTCATGGGAGCCATGGGAAGCCAAGCTTCTCCAAAAATATGACCAGTAAAAAAAATATTTTCAAAAAAAGAAGTTCAAGACCAATCAAATCACATTAAAAGCTAAACGTGACAACGTCATCGCCGCACGGCCTCTCGAAGTTTTAGTAGCTAGCAGCAATCAATCAACAACATTGGAAGGTGACGGAGATCTTTTCGAGTATCTATTACTAAATGATTTCACTCAATTAAAATTTGAACAACAATTTCTCATCAAAGCAAAAGGAAGGCCGACACCACAGCTCTGCATTGCTCAGCCGGGGAAGGGACAACATACTAAGCGAACTGGAATGGCTAACTGGTTCGGAGGACAGAGGACAATTGTTTTGTTGAAGATGTTTCAAGATTCAAGAGGTTTATTTTCGACAAAGCGGCTGCAGGACCACCACTGGATATTCTGATTGAACAAATCTGTCCAGGTCCATTTACAAGGTAAGCCTACGGTACTTTATAGTGCTGACCAATGCCAATACTATAGTGTGCTATTCCATTTCTGTGATCCTGAATTCTAACTAACGTTAGCAATCTATAGTTCACTGCCATAGCAAGCTACCTTCGTAGTAAAAATAATTTAATATTTGACAGCAATGCAAAGGGTGGAAAACGGCCAATCCCCACCCTCAAAAGCCGCCAACCAAGGGGAAACACTCCCCAAAAAAAACAATAGATTGCCCATCTACTATTTCTACCAGCGCACTCCAATTTAGCAGGCTAAAACCAGCCCTGCTATTTCTGCTTCTAAAACCAGTAAGTTACACTATCATCCACTGATCTAGTTTGAGAACACATGGTGGTCATGACCGAAATCTGTTTTTCTGCCAGAGAAGAAGATTTTTGTTGTTGTTGTCGTTGACATAATAGGTCAAAGGAAGAATTGTCATTCAACAATATAACATAGGGTAAACATGGCATCAATGCCAATAATATCTGATAAGACCAGATCTGTTGCCAAAATGATCTTCACTCCAGGATGCTCCCAAAACATGTGCATGTAGCTCTTGATCATATCAAACAAATAGTGCTAGGGGTTAACCTCTTAAGCCCTAGCCATATTTTCAGAAAATTCACCAAAAAATACATACCTAAGTAAATGGGAGTCAAGTCAAGTCATTTATTTATAAAGCATGTTTAAAAACTCAAGAGCCAGCCAAAGTGCTGTACAGTCAAAGCATAAAATTCACAATACAAAATTACAAAAAGGCACAGCAGGACAAGACAGTACAGTTAGAGAATATGACAACAGTAGGCCAACACACTGATAGAGTAGCACAAAGTACAATATAGCACACAGGGGATAGAAGGACACAAGAACAGATACAGGGGGGAAGGGGCAAGATACAATTGCATGGGAGTGTGTGGGTTAGGGTGTGGGGAAATCAGGGTTTATAATGAAGGCTAGGGAGTGAATGAATGAATGAATGAATGAATGAATGAATGAATGAATGAATGAATGAATGAATGAATGAAAACTTTATTTAACAGATTGCAGAATGGGTACAATACAGTACGGCTCAATACATACAATTGTTAAGGGGATGCAGACCTGAGAAAGACGTTTGTCTTGTTTCCATCAGGGTCCCCCATTTTCAATTCATATAGACATTTATGACATACATAACATACATGACATTTATGGCATAGGGACATATAGGTATTTAGTACTGATACATTTGTGACATAGGCGGTATTCAAATATACAGTACTGTTACCCCTAGATCCTGACAGAGTATATACATATGATGGGGAGGGGACTGTACATTAGGAGGGGGTGGGTGGGTGGGAGGGGAATATACATACGGCGGGGAGGGAATATATACATGCGGTGGGGAGGAGACTGTCTATTAGGAGGTGGTGGGGGTTTTGGGCATTTACGGTGGCCAGTTTCGAATTGCAGCCTCCCGTAGGTGCTCTTTAAGGGCGGTTTTGAATGTGGGCAGGGATTCACATTCCTTTACAACTTTGGGTAGGGCGTTCCACATTGTTGTGGCATAATTGCGAAACGTGTTTAGTCCCTTGTTTGAGCCGAATCTGGGTTTAACATGATTTGTTGAGCTTCCTCTGGTGTAGTGGTTGTGGTATTCACTGACCTTTGGGAAGTATTTTGACATGTACATGGGCACCCCGGTCGTATAGTGTATCTTGTAGACCAGGCCCATTGCAAGTTGCTGTACTCTGTCGTCTACTCTAAGCCATCCTAGGTTGGCAAAGTGGGCAGGGGTGAGGTGGGTTCTGGGGTTCAGGTCAAGTAGTAGTCTGACCAGTTTGTTTTGTGATGTTTGTAATTTTGTTTTAAGCGCCTTTGAGGTGCTTTGGTACCATGAGGTGCACGCATAGTCATAGTACCCTTGAATGAGTGCTCCTGCCAGAGTCCTCAGGGTATTCTTGTTTACCAGAGAGGAGATCCGGTACAAGAATCTAGTTCGTTGGTTGACTTTTTTTATTACATTGGATGCCATTTTGTCACAGGAAAGATTTGCCTCTAGGATGGAACCCAGGTAGGTAATTTCGTCTTTCCTTGTGACAATATTGTCACCCACTGTAACTGAGAAGCCGTCGGTCTTGCTGAGTTTGTTATTTGAACCGAAGAGAATGGACTCTGTTTTGCCCATGTGTAATGATAGTTTGTTATCAGCGAGCCATATGCAGATTTTGCCTAGTTCCGTGCTGAGGGTTTTTTCAACCTGCAATTTGTTCTTGTCAGAGACCAGCAGTACTCTGTACTGGGCTCTGTTAAGGAAGGACAGGACACTCTCACTGAGAAACATTGCTTTATACTGAAAACTAGGGTAAGCCATTTTAAGTTTATTAGTGAATCTTAAAAGTGAGGAACCAGCTGACTTGATTAAAGGGGCGTGTTTAAAACGGCCATTTTGTTTTGTTAAGTGCCCCCATTAAGGGCCAGGTGTTAAGACAGCACTAATTAGTGATAGTGATTTAAAGGCTTGCTGGTGTAGCGTCAGCGAAGCGTCGAGAAACGAAGAGGGACAAAGAGGAGGAGTTATCCTGGAGTTCACCGCCGAGGGATCCACCGATCCACCCAGTGCTAAGTACACCATAATCCTATATTTCCCTCCCACACTGCTACTTCTCTACTTCCTCCCTGCCACTCTCGACAATACAATGTGTCTCATACCTATATCCACAATCTGCTCCTCCAGAACTGACTCTACCCATCCACGCCAGTTTGCTAGCAACCCGGCTAATCTCTCCTACCCTCCTACAGCCACTAATACACCTGTCACAGTACGGGGAGGCTTATGGAATTGTCAATCAGCAGTCAAGAAAGCTGACTTCATTACTGCCTACGCCCATAGTCTAAATCTGCAGCTCCTGGCTCTAACTGAGACCTGGATAACTCCCAATAACTCATCAACACCTGCAGCATTATCTACAAACTATAACTTCACTCACACACCTCGACCTTCCAGACGGGGTGGAGGCACTGCCCTCATGACATCTCCTTCATGGGCTACAAACGTAACACCACTCCCAGAACTGTCACTCTCCTCTCTCGAATATCATGCAGTATCTGTCTCTAATCCTTTCAATCTCACCATTGTTACACTCTACCGCCCTCCAGGTACACTCGATCACTTCACAGATGAGCTGGACATGCTTCTTAGCTCCTTACCGGAAGATGGTACCCCTCTCCTTCTACTGGGCGACTTCAACCTGCCTGACTCATCTCAGTCAGTCATAGTAGTCTCCCTCCTACAATCGTTTGACCTGACTCCCACTGCCATGCCTCCCACCCACAAAGCAGGCAACTCCTTGGATCTCATATTTTCCCGTAACTCCAGCATCATTAACACCACGGTAACTCCCCTACATGTATCTGACCATTCCTTCATATCCTTCTCACTAACTCTCATGCTTAACCGAAAGGTCTTCACCCCAACTCAAACAGTCTCACTCAGACGCAACCTGCCCTCCCTATCCCCCTCCACCCTCTCCTCTGACATACTATCCGCTCTACCTTTGAGTGACACCTTCTCTGCTCTCTCCACAGAGATGGCAACCTCCACCCTCCTTTCAGCCCTTGCAACCTCCTTCGACAAGCTCTGTCCCCTCGTTGAGAAACCTGCCCGCCGCTCCCCACCCAGTCCATGGCTGACAGATCCAGTGAGAGAACAAAGACAGGTCCTGAGAGCAGCTGAAAGGAAGTATAGAAAGTCACGCCTCACTGCTGACATCGACACATATCACAACCTCTTGTTAACATTCTCCAAAACCATCACTAATGCCAAAGCTTCTTTCTTCCACCATAGGATCGAGGCCTCTGCCAAGAATCTTCGCAAACTGCATGCTACCATGTCCTCCCTCCTCACTCCCCCCCCACCCCCCCCTCCCTCATCTTTCTCTGCCGAAGACTTTGCGATCTTCTTTGAGGAAAAAGTGGAGAACATCCGCAGCTCCTTCTCCCAACCCCCACCCATTCCAAATGCTGAATCGAGAACCTCATCCTTCACTCTGTCATCTTTCTCTCCCATTACAGAAGCAGAGACCCTGACACTGGTAACGTCAAACCGTCCGACTACTTGCCAGCTGGACCAGCTACCCTCCCCACTCCTCCAGACCATAGCACCAGACATCCTCCCATTCCTAACTGCAACCATCAACTCCTCACTCAACTCGGGGGTGGTCCCCACCTCCCTAAAACAAGCCAGAGTCACGCCGCTCATAAAAAAACCAACCCTGAACCCTACTGTCATAGGCAACTACCGTCCTGTCTCTCTTCTCTCCTTCCTTTCTAAAACACTTGAACGTGCTGTATCCAACCAACTTACTACTTATCTCTTACAGAATGACCTCCTAGACCCTAATCAGTCAGGCTTCAGGACTGGTCACTCCACAGAGACAGCCCTCATTGCGGTCACAGAGGCACTTCACTTAGCAAAAGCGAAAGGCCTCTCCTCTGTCCTGATTCTCCTAGATCTATCTGCAGCCTTCGACACAGTCAACCACCAGATCCTCCTTGCGGCCCTCGCAGGAATGGGAGTGGCTGGCTCTGCGCTGACATGGCTGTCATCATACCTCAATGACCGCTCCTACCAAGTGTCATGGAGAGGGACCCTGTCGGCCACCCGCCCCCTGCGGACGGGTGTCCCCCAGGGCTCGGTTTTAGGACCCCTTCTCTTCTCCCTCTACACTAAATCACTGGGTAACATTATCACGTCTCATGGCTTCTCCTACCATTGTTATGCCGACGATACTCAACTCTTCCTCTCCTTCCCTCCCTCAGATATCCACGTCTCTGTGCGGATCTCGGCCTGTCTGTCCGACATCTCAGCCTGGATGACGTCCAACCACCTCAAACTGAACCTAAGCAAAACAGAATTGCTCCACCTGCCGGCCAAATCCTCCCCCCTAACCGACCTTTCAATCACAGTCGAGAATGCAGCTGTGACTGCGTCCCCGACCGCCAAGAACCTTGGTGTTGTCCTCGACGACCAGTTGAACTTCTCTGCTCACATCGCAGCGACGACCAGAACCTGCCGATTCCTCCTGAGCAATGTCAGAAGGATACGCCCCTTCCTGACAAAAGAAGCCACCCAACTCCTCGTCCAATCAACAGTCATCTCCCGCCTCGACTACTGCAATGCACTGCTCGCTGGCCTCCCGGCCACTGCCACTAAGCCTCTTCAACTCATTCAGAACGCAGCGGCCCGCCTGATCTCAAACCTACCGAAGTCGGCCCATGTCACCCCACTTCTTAGGGACCTGCACTGGCTCCCCATTGCTGCACGAATCCGCTTCAAGGCCCTCGACCTAGCATACCGTGCGGCAAAGGGAACCGCTCCCGCCTACCTCCGGTCAATGGTCTCTAACTACACACCCTCAAGACCCCTACGCTCTGCATCTTCTGGCCGCCTCAGACCTACTCCTATCCAAGCTCCGGGAGGGTCATCAAAGAGAAGTCGCCTATTCTCAGTCCTTGCCCCACAATGGTGGAATGAACTACCCACCCCAGTTAGGACAGCCGAATCACGTCCAATCTTTCGCCGTCGACTAAAGACGCACTTCTTCAACCATTATCTGAATAAAAAAAAAAAAAAAAAAAAAAAAAAAATTGTTGCTCAGCTGATAGAGTTGTGCCCTTCCTGATGGCTTGTCGTACAGAACTTGTAAGTCGCTTTGGATAAAAGCGTCAGCTAAATGACTAAATGTAAATGTAAATGTAAACAGGAACAAGTTGCAGTCACAGGCTGACGACATGTCATTTGCATAAATTAGGAAGAGTAGCGGTCCTAGTATGCTTCCTTGTGGAACACCACAGCTCACTGTGAGGGGGGGGGATAGAGTACCGTTTACCTCTACCATCTGTTCTCTCCCCTCCAGGTAGGATTGCATCCAGCTCACTGATAGGCTATCAAAACCAATTGCTTTTAGCTTGTCCATTAGAATGGAGTGATTGACAGTGTCGAAGGCCTTTTGTAGGTCCAGCATGACCATGCCGCAGTATTTGCCAGCGTCCACCTCTTGTTTGATGTGGTCGTTCAAATAGAGGAGGCATGTGTCAGTGGAGTGGGACGTTCTGAAGCCAGATTGTAATTCGTAGATTAGGTTTTTTTCCGCCAGGTACTTTTCGACCTGTTCGTATACTATTTTCTCCATGACTTTCGAGATGGAGGTAAGAATAGAAACAGGGCGGTAGTTGCCTGGGTCTAATTTGCTGCCCTTTTTGTGTAGAGGGGTCACTCTCGCAATTTTGAAGTCCTTGGGGACGTGCCCCTGTTTTATAGAGAGGTTTATTATGTGTGTGATGACTGGGGTGATGGCGGCTGCTGCGTCTCTGAGGAATTTGGAGGGGATGTTGTCATGGCCAGTGGCCTTGTTAGGTTGGAGGGCGCTCAATTTTTTGAGTACCTCATCGGTTGTTACCATTTCAAGTTTGAAGTCGTCTTTGTGGACCCCTAGTGAGTTTTTAGTCTGGACTTAAATGTCTCCAGCGAGGGGGCAGTTCTGATCTCCAGGGGTAGCTGGTTCCATAGCTTGGGGGCTATGGCCTTAAAAGAGCGATCACCTCTCTTTTTGAGAGGGGATGGAACCAGCATGGAAGATTGTTCCACTTTTACAAGGTCCATTTGCATGTGCTTGGTATCTAGGGACATCTATCGGATCTCAGGGAATGTATTCCCAGTGTCAGAAATATTGTCTGTTACTAGGCTTGAGTAAATTGTAATGAACCAAAGGAGAATATACATTTTCTTTTCTTTTTTCATCTTTGACGGTGAATAACACCATGCTAAAATGTACCAGACATGAAAAACCACTGAGCTCATTCAGCACCTTCTTGAGATCACATGTACATGAACAAAAACTCTAAGCAAATGAATAAATGGATGATTTACATTGGGTTTTGTAGAGTACAGTACTGAATTTTTCCATCCGGACACATGCTATTTGAAATATGAATATAGAATATCAGGCCTATAAATTACCTTATTATGACCAAGTCACGCATCTATGGATCGGGCCAAATCTCCTCTTTCCAATGGCAGAGTTTAATCTGGATTTAGTACCATCAGGCGCCCCTGACAGGGCAGCAAAAACGGTGAATGAAATCTACTGTAAGTACAGTTACTTTTTTCTAAGGTAAATAGCTCCTCCATTTTTCATCTGATTGAGCTGCGTTTTTTTCTAGACGTTCACAGAAAGGTAATACATTCCCTGAGGTCCATAGATGTCCCTAGATGCAAATGGAATAGAGTCCAGCTGTCAGTGGTACCTCCGGCTTGGTCAGTCGTTCCCTATTAACACAATTGGCAGTGTTAGCGGGTGGGAAGCCGGTGGGGTATGTGTCCTGGTCGTTGTAAACTGTGACTCCTACTGGTCAGCATGGAGGGGATCTGGGGGAAATAGCGTGAACCTCCGCACACGTTACGTTCCCCCAGTGAAACTCCTCGCTGTCAGGTGAAAATAAGCGGCTGGCGACTCCACATGTATCGGAGGAGGCATGTGGTAGTTCTACACCCTCCCCAGGCCGACAGTGGGGCAATTTGCGCATTCACCAGGAAGGGAATTTGCATAACGACTAAATTGGGATGGGTAAAAAGAAATGTATAAATAAATACACTGCCTGTGCGGGGAAAGAGTGCTGGCGACCCAGCATGGGTGTTGCTACTGTGGTTGTACTGCAGGCACCCTGAGTGAGTGTTGCTCTGTGTTGTCGGGGCGCTGGAGGATCCTGCAGGGTGCACAGTGGGATCCATCATGAGGGGTTTGGATTGGATCAGAAAAGGGTGCAGTAACAATTTATGTTCATATGGTCAATAGAATTGATATTATCGTGTATTATTTATTAATGGGTTATTCAACATTATTATAGCATTGTTCAGAATGGCTAAGTTGACCACGGTTTGGCTTGACCTTGCAAACCTGATTGAATTGACACACACACACACACCCACCACACACTAGCTCACCCCCACCCAGGAACCCGTTTTGTTGTATACCTGATTAACGAGAGACACACACACACACACACACACACACACACACACACACACACACACACACACACACACACACACACACACACACACACACACACACACACGTACACACACACACACACACACACACACTCACACACACACACACACACACACACACACACACACACAAGAAACAAGAAACCTTTGTAATACATGTGATTTGGAGCAGCTCATTTTTGATGAGAATAGGGGTCAACAATTTAGATATAAGAACCCAGTTTGACCATTGTAAGGGACTCAGTCTAGTCAAGGCTGGGTCATGGATGGACGTTTTGTTACTGTGCTGTGGAAATCTATGCTTGTATGCTGCATTAAATCACCTTTTTCATCACCTCAGCCCTTGCCTCTGAAAACCATCTCCAGTCTGAATTCTTCTTGAAACCAGCGCCCACTCTCAAAGAATCTACTTCAAGGGGTATAAAAAAGAAATTTAATTAATCTTGGTCTGACTCCACAACACAGAACTGTTTCTTCCTCAGTGATATGACAAAATATTCAATGACGTCACGAGAACAAACACAACAGATCTTGTGGAATATCGCTGTTTTAATAATGGGAGAGTGAAGGGTGGGGAATACTTTGGTTTTAAAATTCTTGCAATTAATTTAAGATCAAATGCAATGCTTTCAGAGACAAAGGGGTATTTTCAAAGAGTGCTATCGTCAAGACAAAGAGTGAAATTCCATTGGAAAGTCCAATTAAAACTAATCTTTTTAATGTATCATTAAAATGGCTCACATATAAATAATACAGCCTTTCAGTTGAAAATAACGATTTCTTCTGACATTTCAAAATGCGTTTAATCTCAACTGTAGCTAAATCTGAGGGAATTACATTAGAAAACTTAGAAACATCACCACAAAGCCTCCTGCATTCCTTGATAAGGAAAGAGGAGGCGAAAAAGAAACTGCCTTCAAATATATCTGTCTTAATAAGCTCTCTATCCAATACTATGTACACTAATGATGACAACGTGAAGTAAAAGTGATCTAACGTCCCAAATTCCATAGGACGCTATAGGATATGAAAAAGTGTTAAAAGAAATTCACACAAACACGTCGCTTGCCCAGTGATCCAACATCCATCACTGGCTGCATCCGATATACTTCACATGAATGACAAACAAGACGACGCTCATCGAAAGCAAGCCTTTTCTTTCCCCATTCCCTCTCATGATGAGCAGATGACGTGGCCCCGGCGTACATTTACACATGCGTATTATCTTCCCTAATCACGCTATTTGTGAGCCTGATTGCGGTGTTGCTTAAGACGGGGCGAGCGGAGGGGCTCTTTTGTGACAGAGCTAATGATGTCCCTTTGTGACGGGCGCTGAGGACACTGGGACAGGCTCTGAGGAGCTGATGCGGGTCTTAGTGTGACTGGCAGCTGCGGTAATCCGCCCTTTGTGTCCACAACCGGGCCCCACTGAGCCTCCCCTGACAAGGACCGGTGTCCCCAACTATACACCAGACGGCCCAGATGGGCCCGGAGACATACAGGGAGAGAGGAAGAGAGATAGTAGAGAGATAGTAGAGAGATAGAACACCAGCATTTATGCAAGATTTATGCAATCGACTAACCGATTAGACAAACGATACACAACTAACAGTTGATTCTTTTTTGTGGGGAGAAAAACCATATAACAACTGAACATCTCAGAACCACAGAACATCTCATGCGACCTATTTATCCCTTGGTACTGTAGGTTAAATATGTCGCTATACAAAGCACATGAATTGCAAATGTATAATTGTGTTAATGGGTCATGCAAATGTAGTGCGTTGCTCTGACAACTCTATGTACTTTCAGTTCAGATTAGTAGCATCAACCCAAGAGACAATAACAAACTGAACAAGCTGGTGAGGAAAGCTCCATAGTGGGAGTCCAACTGGAGACATTGTGGAGGTGGTTTGCGGTGAGAAGGATGAGAAAGGAGAACCCCTTCCATCCGCTCTGTGGGGAGCTATTATCCCCTACGCCTGTGTGCCTGTAGCCACCAAGCTCCTCTGGGACTGACTTGCTTAACTACTGGAGAACTGGAGAACTGTTAGAACCGATAGACTTTTAACTAGTGAACTAGCTGCACGGACTCTGCTGCACTTTGCACAAGAACTCACATAATATTCACAAATGTATTCACATCTTCAGTCATATGTGTATACTATACGCACATTTGTGTTTATTATACAGTACCAGGGTAGACTTAGTATGGAGTACTGTATATGTGTACAGGGTAGACTTAGGTTAGCTGTATATATGTATATATTTGTACCTTGGGTTGACTTAGGATAGAGACTGTATATTATACCTCTGTGTGCTGTACATGTGCACATAGTGATATTATTGGTAGAGTGACATATGTCTCACCTGTCCAGAGATCCAGTGCAGTTCATATTTTCTTATTTTCTTATTCTAATATTTTTCTCTTATTCGATTATTTTCCTGCCTGTATCTCTGTAATTCTAATGTCAACTAGTAGCCTACATCCAATGGTTAATCAAGTAGTTGTTTAATCATTTACATCCCCGATAAAGAAAGCATTAAGATAGAAAGGGAGAGAAAACGATGACCGACAGCAGGTATATCCTAAAAAGGCCAGAATTCTCAAATCAAATCAAATCAAATGTATTTGTAAGGCCCGACAACACACGTTAATGTCCCCATGGGCCGGACACGTCTTCTTTAAACAAGTCAAGAAGAAACATCACAATAAGTCAAGAACAAAACAAGAACACCATAAAGTCCAAAAAACTTAAAATAAATGCAAAATAAAATGCAACACTCCCAGACATACCCCACGCAAAGGTAAGGAAAAACTCACTAAAACCTAGCAATAGGAAAAAATGCACCACAGGCAATGTGGAGGAGAGAAACCTTAGAAGGGCCATTCAAGGGGGGATCTCCCTTCTTAGATGTCGGTGATAGTAGTGTTGCAGTAAAACAGGCGAACAGTTGGTAGGCATGCACTCATATGTGTAGTGAAACGCAACTGAACATTTTGAAAAGATTAAAGATAGAGCTGATAGCGATAGCAACTGAACATTTTGAAAGGTTAAAGATACATGTAGAGCTGATAGCGGATCTATTTGAGGCAAAGGGGTGGCGCAGAGAGTGTCACATCCTCCCGGTCTTCATCACGGGGCGTCCAACACTCCGGTCATCAGGGTTGCATCCTCCCGGTCTTCATCACGGGACGTCCAACACTCCGGTCATCACTCAGGGAGACGGGACAGGCGTTAGACAGCTTGCGTGATTGTGATGGGCGGACATAGCAATAGATACAAGTGGTAAGCATATGTGAATAGAATAGATATATGTAGTAACCATATTATGTGAATAGAATAGTACTTAACCCAGCAATGAAACCACGTTGACAGACCACGGACACCTTTTGTGACCATGCCCCTAATTCAAGCCGTTGAGGAGTAGTTCATGTTTTTAGTTTTATGAGAATTGCGCCACCATGAGGCCAGATGACTCCGAACTTCACAAGCCTCCTTGGAAAGGCAAATATATTTCTCATGTTTGGTGGAAATCGGATCAGGCGATAAACTAATTTGAGTATTGTATGTTTGGCCTGATGGTGGTGCTAGAGGAAAGGACATGCTTGGGGTCATAAATGTGCACCGCAAATTTGAAAAGATTCTGATGAAAGCTATTAGAGATACACTAATGTGGAAATCTAACATTTGGCCTGATGGTGGTGCTAGGTGAAAGGTGATGGGATCACTAAAATCAATAGGCTTCTTCCTCTAGCTGTCATGAATGTGCACAGCACATTTGAAAAGATTGAAATGAAAGCAGTTCAAGATACATTAATTCAAAAATATTTTGGCAAAATTTTATCACAAACAAATCTATTATATTATATTATATATTAGGGCATTCCACATTGATGTGGCATAATTGCGAAACATGTTTAGTCCCTTGTTTGAGCCGAATCTGGGTTTAACATGATTTGTGGAGCTCCCTCTGGTGTTGTGGTTGTGGTATTCACTGACCTTTGGGAAGTATTTTGACATGTACATGGGTACCTTAGTGGTGTAGTGTATATTGTAGACCAGGCCCCTTGCAAGTTGCTGTACTCTGTCGTCTATTCTAAGCCATCCTAGGTTTTCAAAGTGGGCAGGGGTGAGGTGGGTTCTTGGAGTAAGGTCAAGCAGTAGTCTGACCAGTTTGTTTTGAGATGTTTGTAATTTTGTTTTTAGCGCCTTTGAGGTGCTTTGGTACCATGAGGTGCAAGCATAGTCGTAGTACCCTTGAATGAGTGCTCCTGCCAGAGTCTTCAGGGTATTCTTGTTTACCAGTGAGGAGATCCGGTACAAGAATCGAGTTTGTTGGTTGACTTTTTTTATTACATTGGATGCCATTTTGTCATAGGAGAGATTTGCCTCTAGGATGGAACCCAGGTAGGTAATTTCGTCTTTCCTTGTGACAATATTGTCACCCACTGTAACTGAGAAGCCGTCGGTCTTGCTGAGTTTGTTATTTGAACCGAAGAGAATGGACTCTGATTTGCCCATGTGTAATGATAGTTTGTTATCAGCGAGCCATATGCAGATTTTGCAGAGTTCCGAGCTGAGGGTTTTATTTATCAGCTGATTTTATTGGGAATTACAGTAGTTCCGTCTCCCAGCGTACACATCCACACTCATTCCCACATATTTAACAATGCTTAACCCATATATATATATACAGTGTTTCCCACAGGATTTTAAGAGACTATGGGGGGTGAACCTCCGACCCTCTAGGGGGGTCCGGGGGCATGCCCCCCCCCCCCCCCCCCCCCCCCCCCAGAACATTCTTTTGTTTGTTTACATTTTAAAGTTAAATGCATCAATCTGGTGCACTTTGAGAGCAAAATAAAGAGGCTAGATCTATGATGAACTTTGTGCTCAAAACACAAAATCGACTAGACTAGTGCTTCCCAATCCTCTCCTCGAAGCACCCCAGCCGTTCAATGTATTTGTTAAATTCCACCACCAGCACACCTGATTCAACTAGAGCATACATTTGAGCCATCAAAGAAATTAAGCAAAAGTGGTTACCTGTGTTGAACTGGTTTATTTTTTAGAAATAAAAAGAAGATAGTGGATTACTATTACAACTACTACCACTGTCAATACTACTGATACATCCATATTGGCAAACTTTATATTAAAAAATAAAAGTAAAAAAATAAAAATAATAAATACATTCAAAAAATATATATATATATATATTTTTTTGTTCATTATACAACTGTGGCGGGCCGCCACAGTCTAGGTAATTAATGGGAAACCCTGATATATATATTAAGGCTGTCAAAGTTAACGCACAATTCTTTTAACGCCACTATTTTTTAACGCAAGATTAATGCTTAAAAGAAAAATATAAATAATAATAATATTTATTTAATTAAAAAAACTTTTTTACTAGACTTCACGCAGGTGTATTATTGATACTCTCATTGATACTATGTTTGTTTCTGACTCAAGTGAGTCCTCAGCCCTTGTGTGGGTGACTGAATGTAACAAGTATAAGATTTTCTTTCCCCTATTATTTCATGCACACTTTATTCATTGTTTTAAAAAATTATTTTCTTTTCAAAAAAATTCTTTATTTTGTGCATCACTCTGTTTTGAATTTGATTAAAATTTGCAATGCATGAGGGTCATCCTTTTGTGTTAAATGGCTGCATAAAGCAAGCATTTGTTGACTCTCATGTTGATAAGAGTATTAAAACTTGAAAAAGATCAGTTTAAGGTAGATTTAGAACAGATACAAATATGCGATTAATTTGCGATTAATCACGATTAACTATGGACAATAATGCGATTAATCAGATTAAATATTTTAATCGATTGACAGCCTTAATATATATATTTCTCTCAATGAAAACCAGCTTAGGCGAAGGAGGGAAACAGACGATGAGAGAAGAAGAGACGGGGATGAAGGGAGAGGGAGACAGAAAGCATCTATATATATAAATATATAAGAAAAAGTTAGTTTTTATCTTAGATTGAGGGGGTGAAGAAAATAAATGCAGATAAAAAGAGGGATACAAATCCAAAGGAGATGATAAGAATAGAGAAATTAGCTTTTTCTAGACAGACAAAGGCCTCGTGCCAGCTCTCTGGACGCTGAGATGGGATGGGCTTGGTGGCTTCGGCTGAGCTCTGGTTTGTTTGCCCAGCGTTTGTTTTCTGTTCCTCTGCGGTCACCCTGAAGCGTGCCTGGGAAAGCTATCCGATTGGCCGAGGTATTTTTGGGACTAGCACAAGACAAAAGCCATGGTCAGAACAAAATGCACATGCTTTCTCTCTCTCTCTCTCTCTCTCTCTCTCTCTCTCTCTCTCTCTCTCTCTCTCTCTCTCTCTCTCTCTCTCTCTCTCTCTCTCTCTCTCTCTCTCGCTCTGTCTCAAATACACAAATACTGTGTTTATTTGCGTTAGTGGCCTTGTCATGACGTCTTTGAGGAGTATAGAAGTTGTTCTGTTGTTGGTTGTGGTAAGCGCTGGTCTCCTCTCATTACGCTCGCTGATGTGGCGTGTGGGTTTCCTCTAAGGCTCTACATTCGCAATCTGAGTGACGGCCTTTTCCACGGGCTGCCGTCGCCTAACAGTTTTCACATCTACCACCACGGCCACATCCCGCTCCACAGCAGCACCAGGGAACACGGGTGGAACAGGGTTTCCCACATTGGGGAGAAGACAATTTAGTGGGTGTTAAAGGACCGCACCAGTCTAATTTTGACTTCCCGCCATTACCGGAGGTTTCCCCCTGTCTTACAGTGTGTGTTTTAGCTGATACCTTAATAGCTTACCTTAATAAACGCCATTCACACTACCGTTGAAAAGGGGTGAAAAATACTCCATGTGACTTGAAAGTTGCTAGGCACATGTGAAAAGCATGGCGTTGTTTTACTTTCACTAACACTCTAGAAGCCCTGCACATCAAACTTCTGCATTCAGTTGGGTGCGCTTGTTATTAACTCCTGGGTGAATTTGAATATTGTGTAGTAGAGTAATACAGTAACGAAAACAGTAGCGAAAACGAACGATGTTTTCACAAGGATAAACACGTTTCAACCCTTTTCAATATCAATGTCAGTGTCAGTGTGAAAGGTAGGCTGAGATCTACCAAAACATACACTTTATACACTTATGATACTGGTTAAAGACGGGGACATGGTAATGGTGAGAAGTAAAAATGACACTGGTATAAATGGTTTAAAGGTGGCCTGCCCCAAGAAAAATGCTTAAACACATATTTTTGTATTTGTTGTTGACCTAAATTGCTGTATAAAGAGTAGCCATCTATATCAATTGTTGTCAATATCAATTGTTGAGATGAAAATGTTCTGTTGTATTGTGTTATGCATTATCTTTAGGAAATCCTTTGCTTGTGAAAAATATGTCTAAAATACCTATACTCTTCACTAATGAAGATCAATAGCTAAAGGTTGTTCCAATGTGTCGCACACACACACACACACAAATCATTTGCGTTTTACATATTGATAACATAATTCAAAAGTAGATAGTTGAACATAGCATATTTACAGGGGTGTAAAGTACTTGAGTAATTGTACTTCGTTACAATACTTAAGTTCTGTTTTTGGGGATTTGTACTTTACTCAAGTATTATTAGGTTTGTATACTTGTACTTTTACTCAATTATATTTCAGAGAAAAAAAATACTTTTTACTCCATACATTTAAAATGCAGACCTACAAAGTACAAATCTCGCAGGTCCAACTATTTTAATTCGTATATTTGTTTCTCTGGCCGAACTAACGTTAACGGTATTAATCCTGCGGCCGCACTTTATTTATATAGACGGCCAATAAAATCCCCAACAATGGAAAATTAACCCGCCCATACCCATGCTGATTGGTCCTTGTGCAAGACTAGAAAGCGGGGATCTTTGATTAAACACCTGCTATCAGAAGAATAGACAGTCAGAAAAAAGGTTTTTAATTTTACTTTTTAGTACTTAAGTACATTTAAAAGTAGAAACTTTTTTACTTTTACTCAAGTGTGTTTTTAGCCAGATACTCTGACTTTTACTTGAGTAAGATTTTGAGACGGTACCCATACTTTCACTTAAGTATAATTTCTGGGTACTTTTTACACCCCTGCATATTTCTTTTTTTTATCTACTTTTTTCTCCCATTTTCAATTTTTCTCCCATCCCAATTTCGTATCGTCCAATTCTACCCTCCCCTGTCTCGAACGCTGTTAGGCCATGCCTCCCACAAGCCGGCTGCAATGTGGACGAAGCCTTACATCACGTGTCCCCTCCGGTACTCGAGGAAGCAGCCGTCGCATCTTTTCACCTGCACAGCGCGATCTCTCAGCGGCGGGGGTCTGCGTGGGAGGGACACGCCGCCTCCGTCGCTTCCTGATTCTGCTGTGCAGGCGCACCAACCGACCTGTAGGAGTCGCTGTCCACAACGTCCGATCCCCACCCATCAGCTTTCCCACCCCTAACACTGCCAATTGTGTTAGTATGAACGACCAGCCAAGCTGATAGCAATGCGGAGAGCTGGGCTCGAACCCAGCGTATCCTGCATTGGTGGCGAGCGCCTTGCCCACTACACCACCTAGCCGCCCCCACACCCCTACATATTTACGTTTTCTGAATGAGATTCCAATCGTGAGTTGTGGAGTTGTTACATAATGTATTTATTTCTTCACAAGCAAAGGATTTGAATGGAAACATGGGTGAAACATGACTACCAATCATCCCAATAACTTGCACTCAGACATTCAGGAGACTTCTGAGAATAAGTTCAACTTCTAAAAGCAACAATTGGACGTTGCCAGAAATGTTCTTCAATTAAACAAAAACAAAAATGGAGGTAATTGTTTTTGGAGCCCGAGGAGGAACGACTAAAGGTCAGTGCTGTTGCTTCAACCGGTATTATGTTTAAAAACCACAAGCCAAGTCAGAACTCCTGGGGTGTAGTCATGGACTCGGACCAGGATTTTAACAGCCACATTGACCCTCTGGCTTCAAAGTAATCTTTTCCTATTGTTGGTTCGTCTGGTGTAATTGTGTAATAATTAGAGGTGGGCATAGATATTTTTTTTTAATCTAGATTAATCTATCTGCAATCCTGGAGTTAATCTAGATTAATCTAGATTAAAATGGCTCATTTGAAGTCTGCCGAAGCCATTCAAAATATGTGTGTTCTACCCAAATAATGACCAGAAGTAAGTCCTTACTTTTTCTTTCCTCCTTACGTTTCTCAGGCCAGGTGGCCCATTACACCATGAGCCCATCTCCCGTTTCCAAAATGCATTACAGACTGTTTGAAAAAGCTGTTTTGCTATGATAATTGGTAATGAAATATCAAAATAATGTTCAATAAGATGTACTTGTGTTTAATAAATTGTTTTACAATTTAAATCCTCTAATATTGGACGGGTCTTGTATTTACCTCAGCTGCAAAGAGCACCAGGCCTTTATTAGAGAGAGGCTTAGGCAGGCCTTATTTTCAAAAAATGACACTCATGGACATAATCCATTCTATTTTTTAATACGTACATTGTCTGTCTACATTTATTTAGACTAACATTGGTATTTAAATATTGAGTGCAGTTGAGTAATTGTGAAACTGTGGTGGATTAACGTAATTCACACACTGAAGTTGGAACTGTCTATACTAGGTTGCGGGGCCCGCACGGACCATTTTGCGTGTGGTACCTTCTCGACTCTACCTGAGTCGAATCGAGTTGACATGCAGGCAATAGCTTTAGCTAACGCTATCATAGCATGATGATCTGTAATGTCAACTGGACAACGCCAGCCCCGCCTGCCAACGCCATATAGATAGCGAACGTTAATTAGCGTTTGCAAACGAAGCCAACGTCATCCAACCGACACCACAGATCTAGCTATGATGACAACGTTAGCTAATGCTAATGTTAACGCCAACGTTAATGTAGTCAGTGTAGCGGGAACGGTAGAGAAAGGCAGCACTTAATTTGCATTGGCAAGAGTTTATCTCATTCTATATCACGGCACGAAAAAGAAACAAAACAAATTATAAGAGGCCCGTCCTCTATTTGAATACCCTCCACTATTAGAGGATTTGCGGTACATCAGCTAATGTAATTGGCTCCCAGACCCAATTTTGAGAATAGATTAACGGCGGCAATTATTTTATCGCGTGATAAGAGCCGTTAACTTAGCCCGGTAACGGCTTTAACGGCCCGGCCTTAGTAATAATGCATGTGTAACCTCAACACTGTAATGCACAATCATGTTATACACATCTTTGTTTTCAGTGATGGCAGTGATGTCACATAAATGTATAAATAGTTACAAAATGATATACTAGCGCCTGATATGATATGATATATACACAAGGATCCAATGTCCCCTGATGACATCACTGGTGGCCATATTCAAACACATTTACTCTCAAACTGTCAAACTAAACAAATGTGTGCAAAACAGTTTTCGGACATGTGTGCAAAATAAATTAGCATTGTTTTCACGATGAAGTGGCCCTTTAAGAATATATGAAGCATTAAAGGACTTACGTCTCAGCAGGATCTGGAAAAACGTGTCCATGCATTTATCTCCACTACTGTAATGATCATGTCTCCCTAAGAAAATCTGTTGTTGGAATCCTCACTAAGACCAAGAAAGTAGATCACATCACTCCGGTCCTCAGATCTTTACACTGGCTTTCTGTCTGTCAAGAAATTGCTTTCAAAATACTACTCTTGGTTTATAAAGCATGGTTTTTAAGGCCAAAATACATGTCTGATCTTCTGCTCCGCTACGGACCATCCAGACCTCTTGCGTCGTCTGGGTCTGTTTCTGTCCCCCAGAGTCAAAACTAAACACGGAGAGGCAGAGTTCAGCATTCATACACCACATATCTGGAACAAACTCCCAGAAAACTGAAGTTCTGCTGCACCTCAGTTCTTTCAAACCAATGTGGAAGATTTTCGCGTTTGCCGCTGCCTTCGCAGCTTTAGATACATTTCTTGCACTTTAGATTACTTTCTTATATCTGTCTATTTTTTGCATTTTTTTTTTTTATCCTCTTTTTCTCCGCCTGATTTTCTGTGCTTTTCCTCCCATCCCAATTTAGTCGTTATGCCAATTCCCCCCTCCCCTACCTGGTCGTTGTGCGCATGTGCCCCCTACTGGTCGGTCAAGGGAGCCCTGAGGTCTACCACATGCCTCCTCCGACACATGCAGAGACAGCCAGCGGCTCTCTTTTCACCTGACAGCGCGGACTCTCATTGGTGAAGTGTAACGCGTGGGAGGTCACACTGCCTTCACCACTTCCTGTCTTTTGCTGTGCAGGCCCCCTGACCTGACCTGTAGGAGTCGCTGTCCACAACGCCAGATTACCACCCCATCGACTTCCCTCCCGCTAACTCAGCCAAACGAGTTAGTATGACGGCTGGCCCGGAGGCAATGCTGACACTCGGATTCGAGACCGGAGTCTCTCGCATTGGTGACGAGCGCAATCTCCGCTGCGCCACGCAGCCGCCTTATTTTAGCTAATTTAAACTGAACTTTACGACATAGGAAGACAAAGGTGTTTTTTTTTTTATATTCTCTTTTCCCCCCTCCTTTTTCCGATTTTTCTCCCATCCCACTGTTAGTCGTTATGCCAATTCCCAACCCCCTTCCTGGTTGTTGCGCACTTTCCCCTACTGTTGGTCCGAGAGGGCGGAGACTGTCACATGCTTTCCTCCGACGCATGTGCAGCCAGCCGGCAGCCAGCCTGGCCGCACAGATTCTCACTGGGAGAGTGTAACGTGTGGGAGGCCGCACTACCTCTCACCAGATCCTACCTTCGCTGAGCAGGCGCCCCGACCGAACTGTAGGGGTCGCTGTCCACAACGCCCAGGACCCACCCACGGCTCCCCTCCCCCTAACTCAGCCAAACGAGTTAGTATAGCGATCAGCCCGAGCCAAGGCAATGCTGACTCTCCGGGAGTCGAGACCGCAGCCTCTTGCATTGGTGACGAGCACAATCTCCGCTACGCCAAAGACAAAGGTGTTTAAGAAAACAGGGTTTTCCCTGACGTGGGAAGTCAGACGTGTTTGAGAAAACAGGGTTTTCAATGAGAAGACGTTAAAAGAGCTATTATATAATAATAACTATTCATAATTGTATTTGTACTTTGTCTTGCCTTTAATGCCTTTGATTTGATTTGATTTGAAATCTTTATTTCGAACATGTAAATGAATACAAACAAAATAAATAACTAAACAAAATCAAAACATAACTCAAACTAAATAAATAACTAAACAAAAGCAAAACATAAGTAAATTTAGTTTACATGTTCGAAAAGGAGTAGGAAGAAGTATACACTTATTTAATCCTACCCCTTTTCCACTACTCAAATGAGTGTACTTGTAACTGTGCGTAGGCAAATCAATAATGAATGTCCATTCTCATATTACGCATGAGATAATAATACAATTTGAATATTAGGAATTATATCTAGGGGATACTGGTAGGGGGGTTCCTACCGGTTGTAAGCCAGCAGGGGGAGGCAATGCTCTAATGCAAGGTCTGGGTCAGCGGGGACTCAATAGGCTCCTGGAGGCGGTATATTACTCCCTGCTCGGCAGACGAAAGGCAGCGACTGTAATCCCAGTATGCGCGCAGCACAGGTGGAAGCCGGTCAGCCTCTCCAATAGAGACGGGCTCGAATGATGGTCCTCACGGGCAGGTCCCACAGCAGTGGGTGTAGACGATCCTTATCCGCTCCAACAGCATGGTCCAAAGCAATAATAATAATACTCCAGCCGGAAAGGGGCTCCGCATTCACCGGTGCAGATCCTCCGGTGCGCGGTACTCCACACCAACCAAGTTGAACTTGACGTTACTCAACCAAGCTCTGATACTCCACTATCCTATTCGCACGCGGCTATAAGTGCTCTATTTAGACACACAATTGCTCACTTCACTTGGTCTTTGACTCGTGATGAAGGCTTTTACTAGTAAGGAGCGAACGATACGTTGAACAAACGTATTAGGATAAACAAGACTCTATCTTGGGGCAATACGAGCCCTACTTCACCGCACGTTGCATAGTGGGTGAGGCTTCACTTGTTACTAAGACTGAACTGAACGGACTGCGGACTGAACTACTTCTGTATTCACCTGCGCCATATTTATATGTTGGGCGAACAAACTAGTACCAGCCCCACCTCTGTCTCGTAGTCCTGGGCAGAACCGGGCATGTACAGACATGTCCTGACGGTAGCTTTGAACTCGGCATTGGGGGTAAGACACTGGCGCTGGTGGAACGCTATCCAATAAGAGAACAAAATATTATGGTCTGTGCCAAGTTAAAGGGATATTCCGTGTATATGTACAAAGAATACACAAGGGATATCAAACGATATATAAATATTATGCAATATATATCAATCAATAAATACATATATTCGGTTTAATCTGACCCTTTGTAACAGCCGCCTCCTAATTAGTCCCACCTAATTAGCTAAGCAGAGACAGATTAACCGCACTGTCCACTACTCAATGTCCGTTGTGAGGGTAGGCAGTTCACAAAGTCAGGGGTCATGGTCGTCATTAAGCGAGTCGGGGAGCCTTGGCGACTCTATCAGCCTCGCCACGGGTCGGTTGTAGGTCCGCCCTTGGACGAGCAATTCTGCCACTCTGACCTTTCCGTCGGCACCAGTGGTCACTTTGCTTACGCGGCCGGCCGGCCACGCAGCTCGGGGTAGTGACTGTTCTATGGTCATGACGACTGGACGGGATGAAGGGGGGCTTAGGAGGAAGCGGGCCTGAGACTGCTTTGATCTGTGCTTGGCTGTGCCTCCTCCTCCTCCGTCTGTTTCTCTTGTTTGCTCTGTACCCCGTCTGAGGAGGGGCCAGTCCCGGCCGCCCCGTCAAGGAGTCGCTTGGGGTGCTGGGTTCGAGGTCAGCTACGTCTGAAGCGCAGCTGAGGGGGGTGGAGTTCCGAACTCCCTCTGGTGCCCACGGTTCTCTCACGGGCCTCTCGCTCAATGTCAATAGCCTCTGCTGTACGAGGGAGTGGCCGGTGTCGCTCGTCTTTGTGTGTAGGCAGCGTGTAGACGTGGGTTGACTGTCAAGTCCGTAGAGGGGGCCCTGGAGCGTCCATCCCAGTCGGGTCCGAACCGCGACTGGGCATCCCCCGGGTCCGATGTGGGCCGCCTCAATTGGGAGAATGAGGTCCGCGTGGTCGGAGCCGATGAGCAGGGTCGGTGTGGCGCCGTCGATAAGCGGTATAGGTAGTTGACGTAGGTGCACATACTTAGCCATCAGCTGTGGGATGGGGTAGGTGTACTGTGATAGGCCTATGTCGTGGCTGGTGAAGACGTTGGTTATACTATACTGCTTCTCGGGCTGGTCCACCGCTGCTATCTTGAAGGAGACCTTTTCACCTTTTATGGTCTTCTGGTCCCTTCTGATGGTGCGTATGGTCATGGTATCTTTGACACCCCGCAGGCCCAACTGGGCTGCTGCGGAAGCGAGGAGGAGAGTCTTTTCAGACCCATCGTCCAGGACGGCGTAAGTGTCCAGGACCTTGTCCTCGTAGTTCAGGAGCACTCTGACCACTTTGAGGAGCACTCGGGGGGTCCCGCTCTGCTTGGGGTCTATGTGGAGCACTCCTGTTGGTCGGTTGCCTCGTCGGGCTATTCTTATCATGTTATCCTCGCACAAGAATCGGCGGTGACCGGCTTGTGGGGGGTCAGACGCAATCCACTGCTCCATTTCGGCGATGGTCAGTTCCGGGAACACGTCGCACTGGTCCAGCCAGTGTCCTCCGCGGCAGTACGTACAGTCGATCTTCCATACCTCCTTTGCCGGGGGGTTCTCACCTGTCTGTGGTGACACGGAATCTATATGGTGCGAGTCGCACCGTGACTCCCAGTGTCTGCTGTAGCAGTCGGGACACCAGGGAGCGGTCTGGTGGAACTTTGGTGCTGGTGCCACCGCCTCGGCATGGTACATTACCGCGACGGGCCCACTCTGTTGTCCTGGCTGACGCCTGTTGATGTCATGCAGGACCTCCAAGTGGGTGCCACCGCACCTGCTGCACTTCTTCTTCAAGCGGCACTCAGCTGCTAGGTGGCTGCGCGCGCAGCGGAAGCAGCGGCGGTGGTCCTTGATCCACTGACTCACCTCGTCCGTGGTCAGCTTCCCGAAAGTGTCGCATTGGTACAGCCGATGTTCTCCCTCACAGTACTGGCACTCAATCTTCCACTGGTCCTCTTTCGTCGAGGGGGTGTTGTGGTTCTTGTGCTGCGGTACTGATTCGGCTTGGTGCATAACGGTCACCAACCGACGGTTATCTGTTGATCCCCGAGGTCCGAGTCTTGGGCTTGGTCCACTCCATACGAACGTGTCGAGTCGTAGGCTACTGACCTCCCTGGCGAGGAACTCAGATAGGTCTAGGAGGGATGCCTCTGGACCGTTGGGGTCGCGGTGGTCTCTCTGCCGCCTGAAGCGCTCTTGTCGAGCGGGAGGGAGCTTCTCTAGTATCCTCTCTACATTAGAGTTAGCGTACAGTTCATAGATCCCCTTTTCCTTTTGGGACCCCAGCATCCCTACCAGGGACTGTACCTTGATAGAGAGGTCATCTAATGCTCTGTTGTCTCTGGCTGGGGGGAGACGGTCAATGTCTCTTATCTCCTGTATCACATAGTCCCATATGCGTCCATAACGTTGATCGAGGGCTACTAGAGCCGCGGTGTATGGGGTAGTAGAGCTGGAATATGCCAGCGCTATATTGTGCGCTCTGGGCACCTTCAGGTGCTTGAGTAGGAGAGCATACTTGTACGGTTCATCTGGTATGTCGGACAGCATAGTCTCTAAGCACATTCGTAGCTCTGTGTACTGTGCTCTGTTCTCGTGTGTGAAGTCCGGGAACGTCGGTGTGCCAAGGTACGATGCCATGGATGACTGGCACATCGGTGAGCGTTGGGGTAGAGGCCTCCTGGGTGAGTCCCCCCGTGCGTGTCGTCTTGGGCTGGTACTTGGTGGGTACCGAAGGTCGGGTACCCAGGTGCTGTTCCTCGGGGCTGGCGGTGCGTCAAACTCACCCGTGAGTGGAGTCGGGGGTTTGTAGCGCAGGGCCTCGGGGCTGACTTCTGGGCTGTACTGGGCCTCCTGGTCCAGAGTACGTTGCTGCTGGTCGGGGCTGTACTGGGCCTCCTGGTCCAGAGTACGTTGCTGCTGGTCGGCTTGACATTCCTCCTCTTCCTCCTCCTCTTCCTCTGCTAGGACCTGGAGTCTTCTGTTCAGTCTCTCGGCGTGGTCCGGTTCTTCCCGGTTGCTGGGTCTCGTATGGACCGGCCGGGGAGGGGGTTCGGAGACGTGGACAGGATCCTCCTGTTGGCGGGGTCCCGGGTCGCTTGGTCGGGTAGGGGAATGTGTCCTAGACCCTTGTCGTGACGATCTCCGGGAGCTCCGTGCGGAGAGAGGGGGTGTCGCCATGGTGATCAATTTGTCCATCAGCTGCGCCTGCAGCCGGTCGCGCTCTGCCTCGCGCTGGGCATGGGCGGCTTCGCGCACTGCTTCGCGCTGGGCATTGGCGGCGTCGCGCTGCGCATTGGCGCTGGCATGGGCGGCGTCGCGCTGTGCATTGGCGGCGGCGCACTGTGCATCGGCGCGGCTTCTCTCAATGTTCTCTTCCGTCTGAAGGCGTCTGGTCTCCAGTCTTATGCGGTCGTCTTCACTCCTTTGTTGCGCCTGGAAGCGCTCTCGCTCGGTTGCAGAATGTTCGCGTTCACGGAGGGCTTGCGCTTGGAGTTGCGCGTGAAGGCGCTCTCGTTCGTCTGCAGCTTGTTCGCGCTCGCTCGTCTGTTGCGCTTGGAGTCGATCGCGTTCACCCTGAAGTCGATCGCGTTCGGTAGAGGCTGCCAGGGTGGCGATGAGTGCCTGTGCCAGCATCTTGTCCGCCTCGCTGGGGGAAGACGCCGGTCGAGGCGATCGGCTCCCGGCAGTACTCGTTGGAGATCCGTTCTCCTGTCGCGTACCGAGGAGATCCATCTCCTGGGTGCGCGTCTCTTCTTGTGGTGGGTCGGGTTCCGTCCCGGGAGGGCTTTCTTTATCCTGGAGCTCTCCGGGGCGGGGACTGTCCCGTTGGCGTTGTCTGGGGGTAAAGTCATGTCATGTCCCTCCTGGTCCCCCCCGTGAGCTTGGTCAGTTACGTTAGAACCCACTAGGGTCTCTACTGGCGGGGTAGCCTGGTCGGTAGGGTTGGACATAATTTTACTATCCGCTTTTTCCGCGTTTACCGTCTGTAGAAAGCTAGGTAGTATATTGGCAACGTAATCCTCTAAGTACTGAGGTGTCTGCCGTCTACGCTGCGGGCGATCTACTTTAGGAGAACCGTTTTGTGGAGTGTTCATCATAGGCCATGTCAATATTAATACCACTATATTAATATTACACTAGTTACCCTCCGGCTCGAAGGACCAATTGTAACTGAGGGGTACAATTCCCTGACTGTATTAATCAAGTATGGTATCATTAAACCACTACCACTTTATGTACTTTAATTACTGGCCATACAGTACATGATATATAAATATGATGAACACTTCCCACAATGAATCGGTTCCACACAAAGTGGCAATTAAGTATTTATTGCAGCAAAAGGTACATAATATACTTCTCTATTTTACTTTGGATGCGCTTATAAGGCAATGGAATGTGCGTAGGCAAATCAATAATGAATGTCCATTCTCATATTACGCATGAGATAATAATACAATTTGAATATTAGGAATTATATCTAGGGGATACTGGTAGGGGGGTTCCTACCGGTTGTAAGCCAGCAGGGGGAGTCAATGCTCTAATGCAAGGTCTGGGTCAGCGGGGACTCAATAGGCTCCTGGAGGCGGTATATTACTCCCTGCTCGGCAGACGAAAGGCAGCGACTGTAATCCCAGTATGCGCGCAGCACAGGTGGAAGCCGGTCAGCCTCTCCAATAGAGACGGGCTCGAATGATGGTCCTCACGGGCAGGTCCCACAGCAGTGGGTGTAGACGATCCTTATCCGCTCCAACAGCATGGTCCAAAGCAATAATAATAATACTCCAGCCGGAAAGGGGCTCCGCATTCACCGGTGCAGATCCTCCGGTGCGCGGTACTCCACACCAACCAAGTTGAACTTGACGTTACTCAACCAAGCTCTGATACTCCACTATCCTATTCGCACGCGGCTATAAGTGCTCTATTTAGACACACAATTGCTCACTTCACTTGGTCTTTGACTCGTGATGAAGGCTTTTACTAGTAAGGAGCGAACGATACGTTGAACAAACGTATTAGGATAAACAAGACTCTATCTTGGGGCAATACGAGCCCTACTTCACCGCACGTTGCATAGTGGGTGAGGCTTCACTTGTTACTAAGACTGAACTGAACGGACTGCGGACTGAACTACTTCTGTATTCACCTGCGCCATATTTATATGTTGGGCGAACAAACTAGTACCAGCCCCACCTCTGTCTCGTAGTCCTGGGCAGAACCGGGCATGTACAGACATGTCCTGACGGTAGCTTTGAACTCGGCATTGGGGGTAAGACACTGGCGCTGGTGGAACGCTATCCAATAAGAGAACGAAATATTATGGTCTGTGCCAGGTTAAAGGGATATTCCGTGTATATGTACAAACGATATATAAATATTATGCAATATATATCAATCAATAAATACATATATTCGGTTTAATCTGACCCTTTGTAACAGTACTAATTTAAAACATTTCAAAACAAATATATATATGTAAACCAAAAAAAACTAAAACTATATATGTAAAACATGAAAGAAATAAAATAAAAATGTAAACACCCGTGAATATCAAGTCCCTTCCTCATCACCTCGTGAACAGCATTTCCTTATAAATCAGTTTGAATTGTCTCATATTTGGACATTGCTTTAGCACCACATTCAGACTGTTCCACAGTTTCACTCCACTTCTCATGGTAGTGTGTACATTAAGAACTTTTAAATTGAGTTCTCCCCTCAGATTATAACCCCCCTCCCTATCAAAGAACAGTTCTTGAATGTTTCCTGGAAGTACATGACCTTTAATATTTTATGTTGAAAAAAAGCACTTTGAATGGCCTTGTTGCTGGAAATGTGCTGTACAAATAAACCTGCCTTGCCTTCTAAGCGTTCTGCGATGTTGGAAAAACATGAGCTCTGCCTATAATACATATAATAAATTATATTATTTAGGCCAGGAAAAGGCTTATTAGCTAGTTTCATTATCTGTCTGAATCTACAAGTTATCCTCCAGATATTATGAGAGGTCCTGTGTGAATCGTCCAGTGGTTATGTATATTCAGTTTAAAGTGAATAAAAGGGGAGCTCTAAAGGAGAGCCTTCTCATAATATTTACTTACCCCCCGCATTCCACCCTACAAATAGTCTGTTAACAGTATGTGGTAGTGTATAATTTTTGGCATTTTCTACTTATAGAACAAATGCCTTTTATGTATTTCATGAGAAAAAGGCCTTTGAGTCCCATTTGGCTGCGATATGCTACTGCAGAGCTAATGGCAACAGTAAGTCTACATATAACATGACTTGATTTGATTTGATTTGATTTGATTTGATTTGATTTGATTTGATTTGATTTATGACGGTTAGAATACTACGTGTATGTTTTTTGTAATGTATCAATGTGAGATTGCGCACCTGGGGCGAGAGTGGTTCAGGATGTAGAGCGGTCCCCTGGTAATCGGAAGGTTCCCGGTTCGATTCCAACTCCTCCTGGGCAGCGTGTCAAAGTGTCCTTGAGCAAGACACTTAACCCCCTAACCACTCCCAATGAGCAGGTCGGCACCTTGCATCGTCGCCTCCGCTGTCGGTGTGTGAATGTGTGAGTGAATGGGTTAATGTGAGACATAAGTTGTAAAGCGCTTTGGATAAAAACGCTATATAAATGCAAGCACTATATGAATGCAGTCCATTTACCATTTACACAGAGAAAAGAAACATGATATTAGATATTGTCATTTCCAATCAATGGTAGACCTCAACAATCTTTTGGATGTATCCAGCCATGACAGCAAAAAAGAAATACAACATTCTCTCTCCCACACCCGTACAGAAAAGCCACATCATGGTTTTCTCGCATTATAACATGCATTTCTCATGTGATTTTGGGACACTCCACTTGTGATTTATATCGTTCCAGGTGTCACGTGTGCTTATGTAGAAGGGTGGATTATCCCTACTTAGTGAGGGTGCGATTCTACTGGCACCGCATAGTAGGAACCCGGCAGAGCTAAGTCCAGCTGGGCCCCCGACTGCAGTGAATGGGGTACTAGGCTTAAGGTTAACAAAGGTGGCATACAGGGCCTTAGGATTTACCGACCTAGGACTGGTGTACTGGTCCTTCCCGCCTCTTAACACTTTGAGTGCCAACAACGAGATAACTCGTTAGTTTATGCCAACCGTTGAGTGCCAACGAGACGAGAGATCTCGTTTTTGATAGTTTTTTTTATTTATTTATTAGCGATTTCCATTCATATTTCATCAATCTAGCCTCCTGTTACCACTGGGACTCTGTCTGAGCTCCATTGGGAAAATACCGCCCCCTATCATCTCTCCTGGTGGTACTGCACCCATTTGGATTGGATTGAATGAAAAGCATGGAGAAAAAAATATCCTGCTTCCACATTTTACTTGTCAGACAAGTAACCCGAGGCGATCAAAGTCATTGCAGAGCCGCAGAACAGCGGATAATGTGTGTTTACAGTACCCAGCGTTGGATCAATAAACGCGATCGATATTTGGAATGGCGATCAGGAATTGGAATAATCTTTTTGGAGAACATCTGATCTGAGGTAAGGAATCTATTTTACCAGTCTTGGGATAATCAGAGCTTTTTTCACCTATATATCAACGTGGGCCCTATGTGTGTGTGTGTGTGTGTGTGCTGATCAGGAAATGGATAATCGATTTTCAGCCCGCTTCTATAGCGTGCATAAGTACACATATACTATCGATAATCTAGCGTTTATTTGAAAAACGATTCATAAATAGGCAGAAAAATTACAACGTTTTTTGTGTATTCCAGTATATTCCAGTAAAGGGCGATTATCAGAGAATATTCTGAAACTTTCTGGAACTTTCATAAAACAAGCGTTTTTCAAAATGGTATAAAACGGAAATGAACCGATTAAAAAAACAATCCGTTTCGACAATATTGACTGCAAACAAGTCATTGATAAGCGACGGCCATATTATACACATAGCCATAATTTAAGATATAGTTTATGCGTTCGCAAATATGAGAGCTCTATCATTGAAGTGGGCGTTGGGCCGTTGGCACGCAACAGGGTTCCGGGGCACCGGACCCGTGGCACGGAAAGTGTATGTTAAGGGCAATACTCAGTAACCCCTAATCAGCCACGCTCCCCTAGTACGCCCCACACCCTTTCACACCCGGTGGAAGTAGTGGTTGGTGTAATTCTCCCCAAAGCAGTACCATACCTTTCTCTGTGGGAGACCTGAAATTAGTACCTACCCTGCTTAGTGGGATACAGGGTTATCAAAGAGGTTAGACAGGAATACGCTATTAAATCACACACACACAGTGGATCCAATTATCACAGTCCTGTTTACTGTAATTTTCAAAGGAATAGTTACATAAACATGTCATCACAATACTGCCTCCATAGTAAGCAGTCTATTTTACCTAGTAGGAAGAGAAAGCCATACTCCACAATGTTAATCAAATGGTGAACGTTCCCTTTAAAGGAGTTGCTGCAGTAGCACAATGCATAACTAGGTTACACTATCAATAAACCTTCGCCCGGGGCGGCACGGCAATAACACAACGCGTTACACACACAACCTGCGTGGGCCCACACCTGTGCAATGCACTTTACCTTTACTAAGCCGGCATATTAAAGTAAACACAAAGAAAATAATAAACAAAACCCCCCCCGTTGGAGCGCCCTGTCGTGGCTGGAGAACGTAGTGGTCCAAAACAGGACAGCCCCTTCACTCGGTCCCGAGCATACTACCAAAATAAACAGTTAATGCTCCAAAGCGTGGCAGGTGCGGAATGTACCTTTATGCGAATCGCCCGTGCGTGAGGGTCTATAGACGAAGTGCTGGTTAGCCCCGCATAGCAAATGTCTGGGGTTATTTGGCCGTAAAAAGGTCCCGAGAAACCGTAACCTGTGATACTTAGAAGGGGGCTGGTCTGGCGGTCAGCAGGTAGCAATGTTGTGAATGTCCAGTAGAATCCCTTGTGTCCGAATCCTCCTGACGACACCACGTGCTAAGCTAAAAAGGCTAGTGCACTATACTTTAGCTAAGCTAATAGCTGAAATGGCTAGCCTGACTCCCCGACTGTACGTTCTAATACGCAACACTTTAACGTTCATCTTCACAGTCCTTTTGCCAAACGTCCTCTTCGTCTTGGCGTAACCTAATCACTATACTTGGTATTGATAAGCTTACGGCACGCAGCGTTACTTCTTCTGCTCCGGTGCACAATTGGTATTTTCCGTTTTTCACAAGTAGAATGCTCGTGGCCAACACGTCCACTCGCTCCCGTGGATAGCGCCGAAGAGACCCCGCACATGTGGCTCTTCGTGGATACCGGTCCTCTTCGCATCTCTCTACCGACTACCAGACCGACGCCAACCAGCTCCCCCTAGTGTTAGTCCTCCCACGATGCTTTGCCGGGCACAAAAGTAAACAGGTCATTGAAACAGTTATAATGAACACAGTCAGACACATTCACCTGTCTACACTTACGTGATTTCACAACATTCACGTTATCACATGTCAAACTGTGCTTTCACATGTCATCACGTGTCATGACATGTAGCTCATGTGACGATATAATGATCACATGTAATATGTGGAGGTAAATGTGATACTATCAAATTTGACACATGTGAAATCATGAAAGCACATGTGGAACCATATGAATCATGTGAACGGATTCAAAAACACATTATACATACACCGTTACCACCTTTTTTTTCAGACCAAGTACAAGTAGGCTACTTAAATACATTTGAGGTACTTGCCGATACAGAGTACCAATATGAGCGCTTAATAATACCATTACAATTCTAACAACGACTTTGAAAACATTGTTTTATTTTCATCAGATATTCCTCACTGTAACAAATTTAATATACAACATGATGCTATTGCTGACATTTTAAGTTAAAACAATATAGATCATGTAAAATTATATAAATATAATAAACGTTTTAAAGGGGAACTATTTTACTATTTCTTTCACTATTTGGGCACTTTTACACAATTCCTGTGAGTCTATGGAACACCTCTGTAATATATATATTTTTTTTATTCATTGTTTTGTATTTCTAATCAAGTCCTCAAAAACAGCATTTTTCTACCTCAAGATTTCGAGCTGTTTTGCAGCCGCAGCTGCAGGTGCCACCTAAACCACTGCGGGTCGTCGGCCCCCCCTGAACATTAACATGCAGCGGTGACTATATGACATCACATATAGGCACATTTTCAAACGACTCAGTTCAGTGAGGGTGAATATTGTGAGAGGAGAATTGGAAGAATGCGCCAATATGAGAATTTTGAGACATAGATCATATTAATATAAGTTCACATAGCTAGGAAACAATGCTAAACACTCAAAAAGGCCATTTATAAGATAGTTCCCCTTTAACATTCAACTTTGTGTTTTTTCCTGAACAAACATGAGAGTGGTTTTACAAGTAAGAGAACATGAGCACAGTATCAAACCAGATACCGATCCCTAGTTATGACACATGATTTTTAAATGTGAAATCATTCACATGGCTCGTCTGTAAGGGAAGGAACTTAGCCAATCGCGTGTAACGTTCGTTGTTAGCTTACAGTAGGTTGCTGAATCAGTGGGTGATCGGTAGAAGGTTGCTATAGCAACAATGTCAACGACAACAAGCCTGAACAAACCTCCACCCGGTGAAGTCGCTTTCTTAAAAAACTATTTATAATAAAAAATAAAACTTGTCTTTTTAAAAAGCAGCCCCAGAGTCCTAAACCACAGCATCATCTCCAGTTACTGCGACCGAGATGACAAGTCTTTGATTCCGGAGTGACTGAGCTCTTCACTCCAGACTTCAAATGGAACACAAAGCAACAGGGATTTGAGATAGAAACTCCATTGATCTTCTGCTTTCTTCTTAATTTATATTTAACCGTTGGCGCGGCACCAGAAAGAGAAGAAAAAATACCAAAAAAACGATTGTTTTTGTGGCCCCTCTCGAAATCCACCATTAATATCTGACTCCTAAAGCCCAACCCAAACAATGTGGTAAACACCGCTAATCACGGTTGAAAAGCGCCCGGTTCGCGACGGCGCTCCCCTTATAAACAGCTTCCCGTCGCCACTGTTTACCCCCAGCTCTGCTCTCACAAGGAGCCCCGCGTACTGCACTGACATTCTGTTACAAAGTTAAAAAGCAATTGTCCAAATTGCATTACATGAGATGGGGTTGCTAAAAAAGAAAAAAATTGTTTTCTCCGAAGTTGTGCCAAATTGGAACCTAGGGGTATGAAATTCCATCCCACAGGTAGAGTCCGGTACCCTGACCATGGTGTGTCAATTCCATCCCACAGGTAGAGTCTGGTACCCTGACCACGGTGTGTACATTGATAAAAGACACACTTTTGCCTGAATATACAAATCCCAGTGGAACAAAGCAGATACAGCTCTTCAGATGAGCAACATTCTCCTGTGTGTGTGTGTGTGTGTGTGCCCGTGTGAGTGCGTCTCTCTGTGTGTGTGCCCGTGTGAGTGCGTGTGTGTGTACATGTGTGAGTGCGTCTCTGTGTGTGTGCATGCATGTGTGAGTGTGTCTGTGTGTGTGTGTGTGTGTGTGAGCGTGTGTGTGTGCATGTGTGTGTGTGAGCGTGCATCAAAATTTAAGTCAATTCACGTTTGATGAATTTTGTATTTTCTGAAATGTATTTGAAGGACAGAGCATTTAAAATGTTCAAAGAATTGTAAAATGTGAGTGTGTTTCTGCCTGCGTGCGTGTTTGTACGTACGTGTGTGTGTGTGTGTGTGTGTGTGTGTGTGTCTGTGTGTGTGTGTCTGTGTGTGTGTGTGTGCGTGTGCGCGCGCGTGTGTGTGTGTGTGTGTGTGTGTGCGTGTGTGTGTGTGTGTGTGTGTGAGTCATGACAGATGTATGTTTAATGAAGGGCAGTGACTGAACCATATCTGATGCCCTGAGAGTCCGTCTCCATATTTCCCAATTTGGGAGCGGATTACAAACTCAGAGCGGCACATCCCTCCATCCCTCCATCTCTCTGTCTAATTGGCATGTCATAATTGCCCGTCCACAAAACCCAGTCGGACATCTCGGTGGCTAAAGCCGGAACCCTGTACCAGCAGCACCATGTACTCTCCAGTATGAAGTTGAAGGGATGTGGATGTTTTGAGGCTTGCCATTTAATAATAATAATTGATTACATTTATATAGTGCCTTTCAGGAAACCCAAGGCGCTTAACAGAGGGGGCAAAGGGGAAGGAAAAAAAGGAACAATTGGGTAAAAAATAGGGAATTCAGGCAGAGTCATTGATACATTTGGTGAAGGGGTGAGATTTGAGTTGAGATTTGAAGGAGTCCAGGGATGTAGCGTTGTGGATGTTTGAAGGGAGGGAGTTCCAGAGGGTGGGTGCGGCGACAGAGAAGTCTCTGGGGCCGACAGTGCACAGGTTGGTGGTGGGGATGGAGAGGAGACCAGAGTCAGAGGGCCGCAGCCTCCGGGGTGGGATGATAGGGATGGGACTCAGCTAGGTAAGGTGGTCACTACCAAAGGGTTAACCCTTTCACTGCGACAATACAGAAGGTTAACCCTTTCACTGCCACATGACAAAGGGTTAACCCTTTCACTACCACACTACAGAAGGTTAACCTTTCACTACCACACTACAGACGGTTAACCATCTTTATTACATGGCGTTTTCACATTCGCCGAAATGCTTGCTTGTGATTGGTCAATAGCGCTCGTCAGAGGTCCGATATTACTCGATAACGGACCTCTGTGGAACAATAATGACCGCTGTGCGCAGCTGTTCGCAATCAAGGCCACTGACACACTGCATCAGTGCAGCCAATCAGACACACCTGCTGGCTGCACTGACAGCGGAGTGTGTGTGACGATGACAGCGGGAGCGACAGAACAGAACTGCGTCTGCATTTGATCTCGTCTTGTTGATGTAAAATGAATTAGGTATATTGTTAGTAAGTTAGCCATGTAATACGTGGGATAATGTATAGCTATACTCGATCATTGTCGCAAAATAATTGACCTTCACTGACGTTTAAAACACCTCGGCGCTGCGCCTCAGTATTTTAAACTCTGTGTCGGTCAATTATTTTGCGACAATGACCTCGTAGCTATACATTATCGTAGTGTGGTAGTGAAAGGGTTAACCTTCTGTAGTGTGGTTGTGAAAGGGTTAAAGTGGATGCAGGACTTGACTGAAAGCCAGTGGAGGTGGAGGTGGATGAGGGTGAGGGTGATGTGGTGCTTAATTCAGAGCTCTAGAAACCACAAAAGCTCAGAACACGGAGTTACAGAGTAAAAACACGATTAACACGTCTCCGCGCTCGGCTCTCCGTTCCT
>NC_140171.1:30940939-30944125 GCF_963971535.1 Notolepis coatsorum
TCTTTCTCAGGTCTGCATCCCCTTAACAATTGTATGTATTGAGCCGTACTGTATTGTACCCATTCTGCAATCTGTTAAATAAAGTTTTCATTCATTCATTCATTCAGACCACAGGAAAAAAGGTACATAATGTAAATTATGTCATAGCCATAAGTCATATATCTACGTCTTGTATTGAAAATATAACATGTGTACGTATTACAAATAAGTACATATATTACATTTGAACTTTTTACATTTTCTGAAGATTTCTAAGTTTCCCTGTTGGGATTCAAACCCTAACCATAACCCTAACTATAAGTCTTAACCATAACCGTTAAGCGGATGTTAAAACTAACCTAATAATAATAATAGTGGTGAGAGCACTCGCCCGCGACTGCAATGATTGTTTGGTTCAACTCCATGGTTTCGGCGTTTGTTTTGGAATTTTGCAGATACAATACATAAATATATTACTTATGGCTATAACATAATGTACATTATATGTACCATTTTTTTTTCTTCCTGTGGTCAATTAGTACTTTATTTAAAGGGGGACATGCATTGCTATTCCTAGCACTATTTGGGCAACTTTACACAATTCCTGTGAGTCTATTGAAGACATCTGTAAGGTTTTTTTCAAAAAAAAAATCATTGTTTTATATTTCTAATCAAGTACTCAAAACCATCATTATAAGCACTTTGAGTGACAGTCCACACAGTCTGCGACTGGTAGACAGAGAGAGATAGAGAGAGAGAGGGGGGGGGGTGGGAGAGAGAGAGAGAGTTAGAGAGAGAGAGAGTTAGAGAGAGAGAGAGAGAGAGAGAGAGAGAGGGGGGGAGCCACACCCCCCCGAACGGGAGAGGGAGAGAGTGAAAGAAAGAAAGGAAGAGAGAGGGAGGGAGGGAGGGGGCCTTATCAATGACGGCCTGTCTTTTATTTCTCTCTCTCTCTCTCTCTCTCTCTCTCTCTCCCTCTCTCTCTCCGTCTCTCCCTCTCTCTCTGTCCTCTCCCTCCCTCTCTCTCTCCCTCTCTATCTCTCTCTCTCTCTCTCCCTCCAGAGTGCATGCAGAGGTGGGTTTCACTCTGCCGCAGTATGAGGAAGTGGTTTCTACTCGCTGTGTAGTCAGTCTAGGTAGATTGTGGGCGGGCATTAGCTACAACCACAGAGCCAATCACATCACTGTCCGCTACCCAGAGCCTGAGTGACCGTCACTCAGGCCTTCAAATCAGGATGGCCTAATTTACTGGAGCAGGAAATGATCTGAGCTGAATCAGAGCAATCCGCCAATATGGTATTTAGACACCAAAACACATTGATACTAACTCCTATTACTATAATACAATGCTAGAGAATGAAAAATGACATTTATAATGCATGTCACCTTTAAGTTTTCTGATCGTGTTATGTATTTATAATATGTAGGTAGTAGGAATGGTTAAGGTTAGGGTTAACATAAGGGGTGAAAATGGTTTCAAAAACAGTTTCGAGCTCTGCAGCTTGAGCAAACATTGGCAAATGTCCTCTCAGGCGATGGGATCTAGACGCTGTCCAAAAGAAGAAACAACACAGGGAAACAAATCAAGTAAATCAAGCATAGCAAACTACCACTGACGTTGTGGTTTCTGATTAAGCTGAATGTGCATGTCTGTCCAAGCCAAAATAAACTCTCTGTATCACAGTCAACATCAGCCATCTACAAACAAAGTGATATGTCCACAGCCTCTGGCTTAAACGTGTTTTCATACTCCTTGCAGTCTGTGCGGTCCACACCACTTCAATGGCAATATTGTGCAATTGCGGCCTAATCTCGCTTAAAATATGTAAATAATCGACCACAAGCAAAAGGTACATATTGTATGTTATGTTATAGCCATGAGTAATATATTGATGTATTTATGAAAATGTACAATGTGTATGTATTAAAAAATAAGTTCTTTTCTGTTTTTTTTCCACCCATCCCAATTTAGTCGTTATGCCTATTCCCTTCCTGGGCCGGTTGCGCACATTGCCCTACCCCAGATCCCCCTCCCTGCTGAACAGGGACCCCCGACCGGACCAAGTATAGTCCACTGTTTACACTGGTTGAGTAGTAGTTGCACCCTACTTACAATTCATTATAAATTGAAAATGGGGGACCCTGGTGTAAACAAGACGAATGTCTTTCTCTGGTCTGCATCCCCTTAACAATTGTGTGTATTGAGCCTTACTGTATTCTACCCATTCTACAATCTGTTAATAAAAGTTTCAATCAATCAAATTTGATTGCTTGAACATTTTATTAACAGATTACAGAATGGGACAGTAAGGCTCAATACACACAATTGTTAAGTAGGGTGCAACTAGCACCGTGCAATCCATTCTTTGTGGATCTAGCCATAGACTGCAGTCCCTCTCCATCCTTCCTGTAATGGTTCATCATGTTTTTGAATGGCATCTGCCATATTTGGCCCCATTTACAAAAAAAATGTTGAATTCATTAACCACTTCATCATATTTTTTATAGTCTTACTATTACTAATGAAATGGCTAGGCATTTTTATGGATGCTGATTTATTACCCATTACCTTATTTAGAATGTCCCATGTGCCCTTAATATTATTTTTATTTTCGCCTAACAATTTATTGTAATAATCTTTCTTAGCCCGTCTCATAATTAATGCTAACTTATTCTTATACACTTTGTATTTAGTTTCAGCAGCCTTTGTTCTACATTTGATAAATCTCTATAAAGTTTGTTTTTCTTTTTACATGCAATCTCTAACCCCTTTGTTATCCATGGTTTTCTATTGTCATTACTTTTTTGTTTATATTGAACCATTGGGCAGTGCTTATCGTAAAGTGTCAGATAGATATTCAAAAAAGTATTGTAAGCAGCATTGACGTCTTCTACATAGACCCTTCCATTCTTCATTCAAAAGATCATTCCTGAACATGTTTACAGCATCATCCTTTCTTAACCTTTTATATCTGTACCCATTCTCCTCCTTTGTTCTCTTCAATTGACAATCAAAAGTAATAAAAACAGGTAAGTGGTGGTCACTTACAGTATATCATTTATGACTAATCCACTTATGATGTTATCCTTAAAGCTATTATTAAAAAATATTATCAATTAATGTAGCAGAGGTTTCTGTTATTCTACTTGGCTTGTTGATCAGTGTATATAACCCCTTTCCATACAATATTCAAGAAAATCTGCTGA
>NC_140171.1:30944325-30946825 GCF_963971535.1 Notolepis coatsorum
GGTGTGGGAGACCACACGGAGGAGAAACAGGGAGGACAGGGTGGCTGTGGTGAATCTTTCATGAGCGAGAGAGAGAAGTAGAAAGGCCACGGGGCCTGTGGGAGTCGGGTTGGACTGTTGTGACGTTCGGAACGCATTCTCTGGCATCGTGGAGAACGGGCGCTAATATACAAGCCTCAGCCGTGTAGCGGGGTATTTTCTTTTATTTGGCAAATCTCTCACAGATTCAACTTGAACTGGAAGACACTTTTCGGTTCAATTCTAGCTTTCTATACGAAAAACATTGTGTGTTGAGGATGAATGAAGACATGCAGTGCTTTGTGCTATGTATCTCCCTCTTTCTCCTCTCTCTCTCCTCTCTCCTCTCTCTCTCTCTCTCTCTCTCTCTCTTCTCTCTCTCTCTCTCTCTCTCCTCTCTCTCTCTCTCTTTCACCCCTCCCTCCCTGTGATGGAGGGATGTTGGAGAGCAGTGGAACTCAGAAGACTCGTCCTCACTTTGTTCTATTATTCACCAGCTCTGGCTTTCAGAACTCTGTAGGATCTCCACGGGGCTCGGTTCTCCATCCGATGTGCCCCGTTTGCTCCCCGACCCCCGGACGGGCCGGACCCCAGAAAAACGCTGGAGAATACCAGCGGTCCTCTCGCTTCCATGTCTGCAAACAGTGGGACATCATCAAAAATAAATCAAGAATGGGCTTGTCGCTGGCCATTCGTTGACCTGATGTTCGCTGGCACCTTCTCAGCCATCTTCTTCTTGCTTGCCAACCCAAAAGTAACCTGAAGGTCTGGGAATGGCGGCCCACTCCAGACTAGTAGTGATGATGATGATGATGATGATGATGATGATGATGATGATGATGATGATGATGATGATGATGATGATGATTATAATGATGGTGATGGTGATGCTACTCTGGAGAATGTCACAGATATTCACAGCAACAATCTACCCCTGTTATATACTTTGTTCCCCCGCCCCCTCCTTTTTGTCGGGGTGAATCTTTACATCTCCGTCCGTGCTCGCAGACCCATCTTCTCTCCGAATGCTCATTTGTACGAGCATAAATAGTTATTTGAAAGATAAAAGCAAACATGTTTGTTTTTTTTGGTTTGTGTGTGTGTTTCACCCCCCCCCCCCCCCCCCCCCCACCCCTCCATCTCAACTCCCCAAAGGCAGTTATGATCACTTTGGTAATAAGGACCAGAGAAGGGTTGAGCCGGAGAAGAGGGGCATGTGATGCTTTGATGTATCATTTTAGATGAAGTGAATTCTACAGCGATGTCTACAGAAATATACATACGGCGTGTACAGTGAGACGTCCCTCGCCACTGGTCGCTCTCTCCCTGTCCCACATGGCCGCATCATGAAAGAGGGGCTGCTCGCCCCGTGGTAGCTGGAGAGTTGTACGGACCTTGTCGACAGCTTCAGATAAACCGCTCCCCGAAGTAAAGCCGACCGGAGACGGCCCCGCAGAGAGATGTTTTCTTTCCGACTTGTTTTTTTTCTCTCCCCCCCCACACCGACATGGAAATCTCCTTCAACAACAACGTGAAGGAAAATAAATCGGAAATCTTGAGATGCCGGGTTCAGAGTTACTTTGATTTCTGTTTAAAAGAGACGTAGCAACTAGTCGACGGTCGGAGGGAACACTCAAAGCACTACTCCGTGTTATAGACCAGGGGTTCCCAAACTTTTCAGGCCGCGACCCCCGAAATAACAGTGTCAGAGAGCCGCGACCCCCAGGTAAAAATATTATTTCAATGTATAATTTTCTTTTTATTATAGTTTTTTTATAAATGGAAATGTATGTGTAGCATCCTGAAAATATGGCTATTATTCAGAAGTGCTGACTTGCCTTTTATCTCCCCTGGTGCACCAAGACATACTAATTAGTTTCCATTAATATTCCCTCGAACAATGACGCGGGCTCCTCCTTCTTCTACCGGCTGAAATATGGATTATAACAGGATTACTGGATCATACTCTACCATCCTTTTCCCTGTGTGACTAGTTGGCGGTACCAGCAGGGGGCGGTGGCAGGCAGAGAGTGTCCGAGAGAGATGGGAAGGAGGCAAGAATGGAGACGGAAGGGGAAAGAATGAGCCTCTTCGAGTCTGGACGTTGTTGTGAACAGACGTGTCTCGGAGAGCCCCTGGACGAAATGAACTTGAGTATGTGACGGGTTATTTTAGAGAAGTAATCGTAGTGGAGCATTGCATGTTTTCCCCACTGAATAACCCTAGTGATATACAACGAGTTATCCTAGAAGAAAGGCGGTATAGCCAACTGTGGCTTAAGTTAAAGATATTCCCTCCAGTGAGGTGCCCCGCCAGCGTGGCGTGAAGAGGACCGGTGTTTAGAGACACCCTGCATTATTATATAGCACGGCTAGCAGGAGGGCTGTTTGGGACCCAGAGTGTAGCTGCAGTGTCAGTGAGGGCAAGGTATGGATGCGCGTCGACTCTGCACCGGCTGTCTACAACCAGTCTACACCGGCGT